>NC_069509.1:199252404-199264904 GCF_027579735.1 Bombina bombina
AAAGTGCCAAACCATAGCTGAGGTGTCTTAAGTAATAAAAAACATACTTACCAAAAGACACCCATCCACATATAGCAGATAGCCAAACCAGTACTAAAACAGTTATCAGTAGAGGTAATGGTAAATTGAGAGTATATCGTCGATCTGAAAAGGGAGGTAGGAGATGATTCTCTACGCGACCGATAACATTGAATACGATGATTTCCCTAACGGGGGTCTTTTTCATAGGTTCTCTAAGTGGATACTCCCCTTCACGTCCCTCTGACATTCGCTGTATCACAGAGGAATCGGGCTTCAACAATGCTGGAGAAGGCTCATATCAACGTACGAAATCTTAGCACAAAACTTCACCACCTCCATAGGTGGCAAAGTTTGTAAAACTGAATTGTGGGTGTGGTAAGGGTGTGTATTTTATAGGCATTTTGAGGTATTGGTAAACTTTGCCCCTCCTGGTAGGATTGTATATCCCATACGGTCACTAGCTCATGGACTCTTGCCAATTACATGAAAGAATCAGTCCAATGAACTTATAATAAAAAAAATGGTGTACGTGTCTTTAATAACCAAACAACCTTCAATATCAAAGCCTGATATGTAAATAGGCAGAGAAGTAAGTTTGTTAAATTTATAACCCCACACCTCCCCTGCACGTGAGCCTTAGAAAAAATAAACACACTGGTATCCCAGAAAATAAAGCAGGTCACCTCGCCACAGCCCGCTGCGGCTCCTACCTGCCTCCCACGTGACCAATACTATCTCCTCTAGAACGGGCGCACCTAAGATCACTTGCAAGATATTGCAACAAGCGGACCTAGGAGCCGTGAGAAGACGCTGCCAACCGGAACCCAATCGAGGAGTAACTGTGTGGTTAAGCACGCAAACACCAAACCCCCGCCCATTGTGAGCGGAAAAAACAAAAAACCCTGGCAAAAAACTAGTAAAGTACCCGCACATGTACCGGAGTCCAGTAAAACAACTTCCCAACTCTGGCACTACCCCCAGCGGTCGGCCATCTCTACGAGCAATAAAATGAATAGAAACAATGCCCATTATAGTTCAGATAAAATGCATACCAACCATAAATATCCCAGCGCTTCTAGGCTAAGTTCTGAAATGCCAGAATGTCTGGAGAAAATAAGCAATATATCGGTTCTCATTCTCTCTAAATTAATGAGAACCTACATACGGTCGAAGGGAAGCCTTTCAGCCCATAGCCCCTAATAGAAAAGGCAGAGTACAGTCAGTTCTGAGATAGTGCTGCAGAGCCCCAGAAAGACTAAAAGACTGCACTTACCTCCATGCTGAGGAACAGCAATGAGAATCTCAGTGTCACGAGGTCCACTCTTCCTCCGGAGGTCCTGTGAAAACAGAAGGGTCTTAGTTAAAATTCTCTAAGACCATCCACAGAAGAGCAGCACAATTATGGGAGGCGCAGTGAGGCTAAAACCCATACCAGTTCCCATAGCCTTAAAGTCTATAACTTCCAGAGGCTGCCCTATAGTAAAATAGAACACTTAGGCTACCATTTAAAAATAAACTCTTGATTGAAGAATCTAAACTAACACCTCACTTTACTCTTCCTATCACTAACACAGGCAAAGAGAATGACTTGGTTGGGAGGGAAGGGAGGAGCTATATATGCAGCTCTGCTGTGGAGCTCTTTGCTCCTCCTGCTGACCAAGAGGGGATATCCCACAAGGATGAAATCCGTGGTCTCATCGTATCTTGTAATAGAAATAGAGATGTCGCTATTTAATCCTTGCTCCAAGTCATTTATAAAAATATTAAAAAGAACAGGGCCCAGTACTGATTCCTGGGGGACTCCACTGATTACCTTTGTCCAATCTGAGTATGATCCATTTACTACTACTCGTTGCTCCCTATCTTTAATCCATGAGCTAACATTTTCAGCTATTCCCAGTCCCAGTGATCATGAAACTAAGGTGAAACCAATCTGACAAATACTAGTAAGCTTCCTACAACTAACTTACACAGCTGTGCAAGACTGGTCTGACCCAAGAACAAGGTTTGTAAAGAAGGTTAGAAGACAACAGCTTCTAGAAGCAAGTAACCTACATGCGCTCATAGCGTGTGGCTCCTGGGAAGATCATCTGGGTGATTAGACACTCTCTGCCAATGCACAAGTCAAAGGTTGTCATATGGGCAGCTGGGCAGTGCCCCCACATCAGGGTAAAGCAAAGGGATACCAATTATTACTGCTGTTGTCGTTGGGTTATTCTGTAAATAGCTTCATTCGTTGCTTTATGTCAATAATCATTGAAGCTTAATAGTTCTCTTGTTTGAGGGAACTAATATTCTACTGGCATCAATTTCAGGGAGAGCAACACATAGGTCCTATCCTTAAAAAGGAAGTTTAAAATTCTTTATGCTATAATTTATTTAAAAAGGAGGAATATAAAAGCTAAGTGCCAGCCCATTTTTGGTTCAGAACCTGGGTTATGCTTGCCTGATTGGTGGCTAAATGTAGCTACCAATAAGCAAGTGCTATCAGGGTCCTCAACCCTAAAATGGGCCGACTTCTAAGCTTTATATTCCTGCTTTTTAAATAAAAATCGCAAGCGAACGAAGAAAAATTAATAGGAGTAAATTAGAAAATTGCTGCTCTATCTGAATCATGTAATAAAAAATATGGGTTTAGTGTGCCTTTAAGCATGTCCCATGCTACAATCTAGCGACATCTAACAACCATGTTGCTAATATGCTGCATTACAAAGACATGTACAGGGTAGCTCTGTTGCGCATTAGACACTACACCACTTGCGTTCTGTCTTTCCTGATAGGATGCTGCTGTTTGCGGAACGCACAAGACGTTCTTAACACTCACAGCTTGCACGTTTATTTCAGAATCTGTTCTTTGTAATACATTGTAGATTTGTTACACAGTTGTGTGATACTCGCGCCTTTATTTTGCTTCTGTAGAGGGCAAGGAGACAACACAGATGTGTCACATCCTGCATTGCACCACTGCAGAGACAAGTTCCCCAACATCACAGCTGCCAATTCCGCAGAACAGTTGTACAACCCAGTCTACAATCTATTAGTTCAAACCTCAGTTTGTGTGTGTCAGCAAATTGAGAAAATGTCCTGTTAGGTAATGTATTGATCTAATCTAAGCACGGCTGAGAGGGAATACTGCAAGCAAGCGAAGCAGCCAACACTGCAGAGGGCCCTCCAGATGCCAGGTGCTGACCAGAGAGGTCACCATTACCTGCAGGAGCCTAAAACCAGCACAGGTTAGTTATACTGACACCCGGTAACCTGCAAATCAGATAATATAACCCTAGAGTACCACATGCAAACATTTTACCATGTCCCTTTAATCTAAAAAGCTGGAGGTCTCTATATAACTCTCCCCAAAAAGAATAAAATTATCTGATCAAGTTCTGTTTAAATGGATACAAGTCCCTAGTTTGTATGTTCAGGCTCGTATCAGGACAACATTATAAAGTGCTCCTAATTTTTGAACATATTCTTCAAGAACTGATATAGTGCGTTATAACATTACATGCAACAAATTTAAATAAATACAGAGCAGAACCTCCAAAAGCCCCCTGGTGCCCATATCGTACAACAGCCTATGCGCCAGTCAGTGGTTGACTGAAAGAGGCATTAACATTTAAATGGGTCAACTCAAAAAACATAAAATTATGTTTACCTGATAAATTTTTTTCTTCAGATGGAAAAAGAGTCCACAGCTTCATTCATTACTTTTGGGAATTCAGAACCTGTCCACCAGGAGGAGGCAAAGACACCCCAGCCAAAGGCTTAAATACTCCTCCCACTTCCCTCATTTCCCAGTCATTCTGCCGAGGAACAATAGAAGAAATATCAGGGTGAAAAGGTGCCAGAAGAACAAACTATATGGCCTCCCCACAGAAAAATACGGGCGGGGGGGCTGTGGACTCCTTTCCATCTGAAGAAAAGAAAATTATGAGGTAAGCATAATTTATGTTTTTCTTCATAAATGGAAAGACACTGAAAGCTAAAACGAGAGGGTACAAAAGGCAGCCCATTCTGAGGGCACCAGGCCTGAAACCACAACCCAACAAAAATCCTGCTTCGTCCGAAGCAAGAAAACCTTTGAAAAAGGAAAAAAGGCCCCAAGGACACTGATCCGCAGATAGTCCACACGCCTTGCTAGAAACCCGCAGAACAGACTCAACTGAGCCAATACTCCTCCAGGAGACACCATCGCCCCAAGGTCGGTCCTCAACCATATCCCCTTACAAGAGAAAGGGGAACATCCGAAAACTCCCAAAAGGAAGAGGATAAGGAGGAATAAGGAAGGATTCCCAGAAAAGACCCTAAACAGGGTGCAATCAGATCCAAATAAAAAATGGAAAACCCCAAAAAGCGAGCCAGGCTCACAGAGACCCTAAAGGTTCCTGAAACAAGGGAAGGCACCACCCAGACCCGATCCAGCTAGCGAAACCATGGGGCTAACCACCAATCAGACCAGCTGACTAATGCCCAGAAGATCCAGACAAACGAAGGCCCGAGCCCCAGAATTTTTTAGACAACTAATACCCCAGGTAACACCATATGCCGTCTGAAAGAAAAGAAAAGAAAAAAAAAAAAAACACAGACTTCACAAGGGATAACAATAACCCGTAAAAGGGTCTAAACATAAACGGGTAAGGGAAGAGAACGCCCCTTACAAAAAGGTCCAGCTCCAAAGCGGCTAGGGCACGACGGAGTCGCTAAGATTCTAAGCCCAACAGGCGTACCCCAAGCCTCCAGGACCTAGGGAAAACATAGAGACAAAGTAACACGAAGAGTGGGGCAACAAAGGCTAGTCTCCATAATCTCCTCAGATTACAAAACCAGAGGATTACATCCAAGGAAAAGGAATGCATAGGATCCGAAACCCCCGGAAACAGCCACTAGACGGAGCCAGGATAAGGAGACCACATAGCCTATCATTCCTAATCAGGAACAACTAACCCTAAGAGTAGGAAAAGACAACAAGGTCAACCTCTAAGGAGAAACGGACAAAGTCCAGAGATCACGACCCGAAGGAAGAGTCCACAAAAAGGAACAAGTCCAAAAGGACAATTTCAATAGCCATAGAGGGCAAGACCGCCCATAACGGCAGCAATGAGGCCCTAAAACCTCCAAATCTTCACCCACGCGGGGAAGGAAACATTCAAATCCTGACAATATCGGAACCAACGGAGTGTGACGCACTGGAACTCCACCAAGTCCCAAACGACCAGCTAAATGGCTGCTGAAGACTGAACCAGTCCCCCATGCCTCACAGACCCTCCAGTCCTCTCAAAATGCTTAGCTGACACTTGTAAAACAAGCTAAGAAAAAACACAAATAATAAAGCAATCACTCAGCACCCTAACTGGACCAGCCAGATAGAACAGGTACTTGTGTGAAAGAGGCCTCAAGACAGAAGGAGCTAAACTCAATCAGAACCAGTCTGAACCATAGCCATAACCGTTAAGGCTGCCATATTCGCCCCCAGGGAAAATAAACAGACAACACTTAGGACTAAACATGTCACCAAAACAACTTCCGTAAAAGTAAACCGTGCGATCAAGAAATCGCAAGTATCGATTCCAGAAGGAAAACTCCTGAAGGAATATGAAACCAAACATGAGCTTTGAAATCAAATAAGTCATCCTAGCCGCATTAAACAAAAAAGGCAACCCGTAAATTTTTGCATAAAAGGAACAGACACACCTGCAGTACCAGCCTAACTAAATCCCGCTCATCCAAGCTCAGATTGGAAAGGATACTCAATAACCAGACTATAAGAAGATTACTTCATCCTCTTATATTTAATTCTGTTAGCTATTCAAAGTAAAAGACTGATAACGCCTATATCCATTAAGGATGGGATTGTCCAACGCCTGATTACACAGGTCTGATCCTAGCAGAGTCTTAACAAGTGACTGCACATCAGGAAGCTCAGCGAACCTCTTTTGCAGTAAAAGACAGGGCCGAATCTGACCCCTCAGGGGACTTTTAGAAAAGCCCTTGTCCAGTTCATCCTGGAGAACAGAATAAGTGGGTCCTCCACCCTTATGATAGATGTGACGAGCAACCAGCTACGAGTTTGAATGAGAGTAAAAATAACACTCAGAAACCCCCTCTAGGCTAGGACTAAGCGTTCAATCTCCATGCAGTCAGCCTTAAAGCTCTAGACATAGATGAAGAGACCATGCTTAGCAGATCTCTGCGACAAGGTAACTTCCACGGAAGAGATAATGACATGACCACTAGTCAGCGAACCCCCTCCTTCGCGACCAAGACAGAGCAATCAGTATCACCAACGCCTGCTTGATTCGAACCACTACACTAGGAAGTAGTGGTAATGGCCGTAAATGATAAATTAGATTAAACCTCCAAACCCCGCTAATGCATCTGTTAGCTCCGCCTGAGGATCCCTGCTGTACCTCGACCCATATCTGGGTAACTTGGAAATGAGACGTCATGAGATCTTCCTCTTGCAAATTTCCGCAAACACTCAGGATGGAGAGACCAATCCCCCGGATTAAAGTATTGTCTGCTGAGGAAATCCGCTTCCCAGTTGTCTACACCTGAAATGTGGATCTATGACAGCAAACAAATGTGGGTCTCCGCCCACTCCAAATCCGAGATACTTCCCTCATAGCTAGAGAGCTTCTCGTTCCCCCGATGGTTGATGTAAGCCACCGAGGATATATTGTCTGATTGGAATCTGATAAACAGACAAATCCAGCAGAGGCCAAGCCTTCAGAGCATTGTATATTGCCCGAAGATCCAAAATGCTATCAGGAAGGAGCTTTTCCTCCTGAGGCCATAGGCCCTGTGCCTTCCTAGCACCCCAAACAGCTCCCCATCCTGACAGACTTGCAACCGTAGTCACAATCACCCAGGATGGTCTTGAGACGAAAATACCTTGCGACAAGTGATCCGGACAAAAACACAGATTCTCTCGATCAGTTGTCCAGAGAAATCTGTTGAGACATATCCGAATTATCGCCATTTCACTGCTTAAGCATGCGCAGTTGCAACAGTCTGAGGTGAAACCTGGCAAAGGAAATTATGTCTATGCTGGACACCATGAAACCAATCACCTCCATACACCGGGCCACTGATGGCCTTAAGGAGGTCTGGAAGGCAAGACACGTTGAAGCTAGCCTGCAACATCTCTGGTCTGTTAGAAAAATTCTCATGTCCATGGAGACTATTATAGTACCCGGGAATTCTACCCTGGTACTTGATACAAGAGAACTCTCTCTAGATTATCTTCCATCCACGGAAACAAAAGGCAGAGGAGAGATTCCGAATGGTCCACTCTCCGAAAAACTTCTCGGATAATGCTGCGTTGGGCGGGAATTAAACCCGGGTCAACTACTTGGAAGGCAGTTAAGTAAGGCATTAACAATAGAATTATACAAGAATTATACTCAGTACTCACCACAGTGCTGCTTAAGACACCATGCTGCCTATTGACATCTGCTTAAGAAATGCACACTACATCAAGCTAACCCTACTGTCTCTCTCTTCTGCTTTCAGGTACGGGAATATATTTTCTGTCACTCTGCAAAGTATTCACTGCACTCTGGTGTTTTTCCTCTCCTGTAACTCTTGGTATGTGTATATTTATATAGAGCAAATGATTTTAGGTTGTTAATTTAGTCCTACATTGGTTGTACTGTTATCCAATGTCTTATTTCTAATGTTTTGTTAATTGCCATGTGATGTTCAATCCTTCGCTATAAATTTGAGAATAGCAGCAAGTATTGCCGTCTTATGCCATAGTTTTAACCTGCTCCAAATTTTATTGTCTGTTTACTTAACTCACCCTGACCAGACCAGAATCTAACTTTCAAATTGGCCCTTCATTTGTCCGATTTATCAATCAAGTAATTTAGTGGACACAGCTGACTTCCCTGCCTATATATTTTAACATCAGCTTGGGCTGTGCATTGCAACAACATATGTTCACATTTTCAAAGTGAACATTTTATAAGTGAGCATTAACAATAGAATTATACAAGTATTGAACAAGGATTGGGCAAGAGGCAAGACACAAGGCAAGTACTTTTGTAATATGTTTTATGTACCTCGTTTCCTTATGCAACTGCTACTGTAATACTGTGTCTTATGTGATTAATTGGTTCTCACTTTGGCAAAAATGCTCAATATCTTCATATTCCTTTTTGCTACCTCTTGTCTCTATAACAAACTACATTATTCAATTACTCCTTCTCCCTCTCCACCTGCACTGTTCATTAGCCCATCTTTCTTAAACTCACCTTACTTTTGTACTCATGAACTTTACCTATTCCTAAACACACTCTCTCTCCCCCTGCACCTTGTCGCAAAAGCAGTCTCATTACTGCAAATCTGTATCTCATCTCACGTCACTCTCCCTCTTACTTTTCCTAACTGCTGGTAACATCTCCCCTAATCTTGGTCCCCAACAACTGCCTAGCTGTGCACATCCGTGTGTACTGTCCCATAGACTCAAAAAAACACTCTGCGAACCTTACTCACATTCCTCTTGCAACCAAAGCCACTAGCCCTTTCACTTGTGCACTCTGGAACTCTCGCTCTGTTTGCAACAAACTCACTTCTATACATGACATCTATCTCTCGCTCCCTCAACCTTCTGGCCCTAACAAACCTGTCTCTCTTCCCCTAGACACAGCATCCACTGCTGCTCTGTCACATGGGGGTCTCCACTTCAGCCACACTCCTAGGTCTGGTAATAGACAAGGTGGTGGTGTAGGTATTTTACTTTCCTCTCGTTGCACCTTTCAACAAATACAATCCATCTCTTCCCTCACATTTCCCTCATTCGAAACCCACATGATTCGCTTATTCTCTCCTCTCTCTATAAGTGTTGCAGTAAAATACAGACCCCCTGGTTCCTCAACTCAATTTGTAGATCACTTGGCTGCCTGGCTACCTTATTTTCTTTCTTCACACACACCTGCCCTCATTCTTGGCGACTTCAACATCCCTCTTGACAATCCCACTGCCTCCATCTGCAAAACAACTTCTACAACTCACTTCCTCTTTTGGTCTGTCACAATGGACTGATTCTCCCACTCACACAGACGGTCACTCCCTTGACCTGATCTTTAGCTATCGATGCACTCTCTCAAACTTCACAAACTCACCCTTTCCTCTTTCGGACCACCATCTCCTTACTTGCAACATAACATATTCCTCCCTACAACTCTCCCTTCTTCTAATGACAATGCTTCTGTGAAGTTTGGTGTGAGTAGATCAGCAACAGCTTGCTAATTCCCTCGAACCTCTCATCCTTCTGCTTTTCCTGCCCTGACCAATCAGCAACTATAATTTTACCCTTACATCCATCCTTGACAATGTGGCCCCTCTTACCATAGCTCGGAAATCACACACTCATCCTCAGCCCTGGCATACTCCTCTGACACGGTACCTACGCAGAGGTTCCCGTACTGCTGAGCGGCACTGGAGAAAATCTCAGAGTTTAGCGGATTTTCTTCATTACAAATTCATCTTGAACTCCTACTATTCTGCCCTTAATCTCCATAAGCAACACTACATCTCTACTCTTATCTCTAATCTTTCTTCAAAGCCAAAATGTCTGATCTCCACTTTTAATACTCTTCTCCGCCCTCCCCCACCTCCTAATACAACTACTCTGTCAGCTCAAGACTTTGCCAGCTACTTCATTAACAAAATAGACTCCATCAGAAGTGAAATCAGCTCTCAACAATTCTATTCTCTCACCCCCTCAAATGCACTCAATCAACAACAACCCACATAACCTTAGCTCATTCTCCCCTTTTACTGAGGAAGAAGTTTTGGAACTTATACTGCACTCTCACCTACCTGTCTCCCTTGACCCTATCCCCTCACAGCCCCTCCCCTCCCTCTCTGCTACCCTTACCCCTATACTCACACACATTTTCAACCTCTCCCTCAGAACCGGTATTTTTCCCTCATCTCTGAAACATGCACTGGTCACACCTATCCTCAAAAAACCTTCCCTTGATCCTACCACCCCATCCAACTGCCGCCCTATATCCCTCCTCCCTCTTGCCTCAAAGCTTCTCGAAAAACTAGTATATGCACGCCTATTCCACTTCCTTACATTAAACTCCCTCCTTGACCCACTGCAATCTGGATTTCGTCCCCATCACTCCAGAGACAGCAATTGTTAAGGTTACCAACGACCTACTTACAGCAAAATCAAAAGGCCACTTCTTTCTGCTTATCCTCCTTGATCTGTCCGCAGCCTTTGACACTGTTGACCACCCTCTTTTGCTCCAAACCCTCCAATCCTTTGGCATCTATGACACAGCCCTCTTGTGGCTCTCTTCCTACCTGTCAAACCGTACCTTTAGTGTAGCCTTCTCTGGGGCCTCCTCTGCCTAGTCACCACTTTCTGTTGGAGTACTGCAAGGCTCTGTCCTCATCTCAATCCACACGTTATCACTAGGTTCCCTAATAAAGTCCCACGGTTTCCAATATCACTTGTATGCCGACGACACCCAAATTTACTTCTCTGCACCAGACCTATCTCCTTCCTTGCTAACCCGTGTCACTGTCTCTCACATCTCTTCTTGGATGTCCTCACTACCTCAAGCTAAATCTCTCCAAAACTGAGCTCCTTATTTTCCCCCTTCTTCCAAAATCTCTACCCCAATCACTGTTGACAACTCCATCATTACCCCTAACCCGATTGCCCAATGTCTCGGGGTCACATTTGACTCAGATCTTGCTTTCACTCCTCACATTCAGTCCTTGGCTAAAGCCTGCCGCTTCCACCTCAAAAAACATCTCAAAAATTAGACATTTCCTTACACAAGAGACAACCAAGATTTTAATCCACTCTCTCATCCTTTCCCGCCTCTATTATTGCAATTCTGTCCTCTCTGGTCTCCCCACCTGCCGCCTAGCTCCTTTACAATCCATAATGAATGCCTCTGCCAGGCTCATCTTGCTTACACGTCGCTCTTCATCTGCAGCACCTCTCTGCCAATCCCTTTACTGGCTTCCTCTTGCCTCCAGGATTAAACACAAAATTCTTACTCTGACATACAAGCCCTCAACTGCACTGCTCCCCCCTATATCTCAGACCTTGCCTCCAAATACTCTCCCTCCCGTCCCCTTCACTCTGCTCATGACCTCCTACTCTCCTCTTGTTACCTCATCACACTGCCGTTTACAGGACTTCTCCAGACAGACTCCCATCTTGTGGAACTCTGCCTCGCTCCACAAGACTCTCCCCTAGTTTTGAAAGCCTCAAGCGCTCCCTAAAGACTCTACTGTTCAGGGATGCATACAACCTACACTGACATTTCTTTATACCAGTTCCTCTCCTCCATTGCTATCCCCTGAACCCCTTAGTATGTAAGCCTAAGAGTACAGCTGTTTGTTGATCACCACCTTAAGAGCCGACTACAACAGTGCAACTCTTAGCAGAGCCCTCTACCCATTTGATACCTATAACTATACCAGCTAGACCAAACAGAAGATCAATAAACTGGAAGTGTTGGTCCAGGAACGCAAACCCAAGGAACTGGAAGTGGTCCTTGAGAATTGGTACGTGAAGGGAACATCCTTCAGATTTATTGTGGTCATGAACTGCCTTTCTCAAACCAGGGGAAGAAAGGACCTATTGTCTCCCTCTTGAACGAGGGGATATTTAAAAACTTGTTTAAGCACATTAGGTCCAAATCAGACGGAAAGTTCCCTCCTTTGGAACCACAAAAAGGTTCGAAAAGTATCCCAAATCTCTCACTCACTGCAATAGGCACCGGGAAAATAACTCCTCAGAGGACAGATCCCGTACGCACCCCAGAAAGGCTTCCCTCTTTTCTGGTCAAGAAAGGAGAGAGAAGGAACTGCCCTTGGGTGACAGACCTATCTTGTGACCCTGAGCTATGACCTCCAGGATCCATGGATCCTGCACGTCACTGAACCAAGTGACTGAAAAGTGCAACAGTTTGCCCCCTACACTATCCAGAATAGGGCCGGGGACAGCCCGTTCATGCCGACAGACTAGGCGGGCATCTTGCTCTGCTTGGATTTATTCCAGGAGCCGGCTTCCAAGAGCTCTTGGTTTACTCAGGCTTAGTGGAGGACTGCTGACATGTGCTTTATAAGAACGAAAATTGTCCTTAGACTCGTCCATATTCTCTCTCGGTAGAAAGGCATTCTTGCCCCGTCACCGTGGAGATAATAAAGTCCAGGCCTGGAACAAACAAAATCATTCCCTTAAAGGGGAAGGAAAGAAGTCTAGACTTAGAAGTCATATCCGCAGACCATGACTTCAGCCAGAGTCTGACATTTCACAACTTCTTCCACCTTTAATGTGCCCTATAAACTGTACAACTCAATTGAAAAACAAACTGAAATCTTTAAGGTGGAAGGAAGTAAACAAAAAAAAAACACTAAAATAATGTGATTGCATAAGTGTGAACACCCTCTTATAACTGGGGATGTAGCTGTGTTCAGAATTAAGCAATCATATTCAAAAC
>NC_069509.1:199582404-199718250 GCF_027579735.1 Bombina bombina
TGATTCTCTATATGCTGGGGTGCCACTCATGGGGATTTTGGCTCTTAACGTGGGCATGTTTTATGTGTGGTGTTTGTAATTTATATATGTAGACTGTTCTTGCTCACAGTGGGTTGATGTTTATATGTGTTTTCCCCAATTTTCGCACAGTTTAACCTATATGGGTGGTTTCCATATACATTTAGACAAAAGTTAAAATAACCCTGCCTACGCACCTTATGTGAATGATCATCTCTCCCCCCTCCCCCCATATAATGTACCTTCCAGTTAGGGAGGACTGCTTAAGCGGTTTATCTTTGTCATACCACAACCTTAATAGTAGTATATTCATTTCTAATGCCCACATTCAGATGGCTTCGGTTCTTAACTGTAAGCCACATACTTCTGCTTGTTCATTATGGTCTCTGGGCCTCAGTATGACATTTTGTTATTCTATTATATTTCCCTATATAATTTATCTACAAATAAACAGACCCAAAAGGTCTTAAATGCTCTTTACGGGGAATATCTCTAAGAAAACTGAAATAATTTGAGGTTTATCTTTTAAATATGCAGCTGTGTGTGTGCTGCGCTAGTTTTGACTGTTACAATTTATGTTTATTTTAAATACACACTACAAATTGATGTACTTTTATGCTGTGTCTTATAGCATGCTGATGATACTAATTTGTATGTTATGAAAACCTCAATAAAGATAAATATTTAAAAATAAATAAAAAAAATTACTAAACCCTCTAATCTAACACCCCTAAATTAAATGAAGTGTAGAGGACAGCGCCAAATGTTAAATGTACTTGCTCAATCTCTGTGTAGAACAACTGTCCAATATAGTAGTTTCTTAGTGGGAACAAGAAGATGGGGTTTTAGAGGGGGCGCCTCACATGGGGCTTTAGTACATTATAGAATTTGTAATCAGCCCCAAGGCAGAACATAGAGTGATCTGAGATGTCATCACAGAAAATGCAGCATGTCTGCAGAAAGAACAGCACTTCAACTTTACAGCGCTGCTCCACATTAGGCTGTTCTTTTTAAACAAAGCTGTTCTCTGGCTGCATTGTTTAAGTTTTCCTTAACACAGTGCATCCAGAGCAAAGTGCTGTTTGAAGACAACAGTCAAATATGCAGTAGTGCTGCAAAGCAGCAGTGTATTGATTGTTTGGCTCTCAGATTTTTGCAAGCTCGTTCCCTAGCTTTTCACAATCTGCAAAGTTTTTCTCTGACTGTAATATGTTCGTATGAGCAATGCACCTTTTTTGTTACTACAGTTCTATGTCAGACTAAGAGAAAAGGAAACAAATTAATTCAAGAGACATTTTACAATTACTATTTTTGTCTGCAGCTAATTTGCAATGCAATTTTCAACTACTGCACTAGATTATAAAACTTTAAATATTGCTTTATTCTTGTTTTTTTTTTTTTTTTAAATCTTTTATTTATTACATAAGCCATCAGAAAAATAATACACTCATACTGATCAAATAATATCTGCCACGCAGGGCACAATAACAAACTTTATATCAGAAATACATTGCAAGAAATTTCACATTTTTATATCATTTCTCCATAATTTGTCAGTATCTAAACAAAAACTTGGCTTAGAATTTTTTTTTATCCTAATACTGGAAAAAGGAAGAAGAGGAAAACCCGAACAAAGCGGGAAGAAAGAGAAAAAAAAAAAGAGAAAGGAAGAGAGAAAAAAAAAAAAAAAAAAGGGGGAAAATAAGAGGGAGACCCCTCCGACACCACCCCACTCAGTGTTTCCTATGTATAATATCTAATTCAATCTTGAAATTATTCTCTGTAACTGGTAATCCATGATGCCGGGAATTCATCATGTAACACTAACTCCATAAAGCTATCTGAACTTAAAAACGGAGATAGTATTCGTTTTTGAATAGAAGGTAAATATGACTTGATTATTGGTAACCAATCTAGCAAGAATCTTTTTATTTTATTTTCTTTGGCGGATTTTAAATGAAAAGACTCAAAAATTATTTGGTTTTGTATTCCCTGAGTAAGCATTGAAAAAGAGGGGGCCGATTTCGCTTTCCAGTTTTTTGCTATAAGATGTCTAGTCGATAATATAATTGAAGACAAAGTTTTTAGTCTCAAAGGAGAATTGCTAAGTTGGATATTGAGAAAGATAATACTCTCTGGTTTGAACAGTATGTCAACACCGTAATGTTTTTTTAACCAGAAGGATAATTTTTTCCATAATTGTATCAATCTTGGGCAGTAATAAAACATATGCAATAAATCTGCTTTAGGGTATGAGCAGCGAGGACAGTTAGCAGAATGTGAGATATACATTTTTGACAATTTAACTGGTGTTATATAGAACCTATTTAAAATTTTAAAATGTGCTTCTTTCCAACTTGATGGGACTCGACTCCTATTAACCAAGCTACAGCTCTGTTCTATTTCTCCCTCTTCTAGATTGGGACAATCTCGTGACCAAAATATAAAGGTGCTATTAAGAAAAATAAGGCTCTGTTTATTCAACATGATATCATACATAAGAGAAATTGAAGGTAATCCTATTTTGAATTTCAAGATACATTTTTTAATATCAGACCATGCCAGAGACCGGTCCAGGCCCCATGATTGGTTACTGACATAATGTCTTAGTTGAAAATAAGCAAACATGTCCTTTCTAGGGAGGCCGAATTGGACAACGAGAGACTCAAATGTATGGATGTACCCATCATTGTGAAAAATTTGATACATATTTATAAGTCCTTGGTGGGCCCATCTTTTGAATACGGCCTGGGTATGTCCTGGAGAGAAATCTATCGTGCCAATTATCGGGAGAAATTCGGAGAAAGAATAATCTAGTCCTAGAAGAGTACAAAGTTTTTGCCAGGCTTTAATAGTGTTTTTTATCGTTATCAGTCTACTAATATTAGATGGTAGGTCTTTATATGGGCAGTGTAAACTAGCTTTGATAGAGAAAGGATATATCGTAAAACTTTCCATAGACAGACAAGAGAATGTATTTGTGTCTGCTAACCAATCTATAGCAATTTTGGCTAAGCACGCAATATTATATAATTCGATATTAGGTAAGGCAAGACCAGCTGAACCCCGAGGGTGCATTAATTTTCTTAATGCGATACGTGGTTTTTTGTTCTTCCAGATAAATCTGGAGAATATAGAATATAATTTACGTAAATCGGAAGCAAGAAGGAATAAGGGTAGGTTCTGCAACGGATATAAAAGTCGTGGGAATATAATCGTCTTTATGACATTGACACGAGCAGACAGTGAAATAGGTAACGATACCCAACTTTCTAAGTCAGTTTTAATTTTTTGTATAAGCGGAGGTATATTGAGTTTATACCAAAGTTTAGGGTTAGCATGAATATGGATACCTAGATATTTCACTATTTCCGACGTTCTGAAAGGATGGATAAAATTTGAAAGACTGTTTTTCTTGATCCACATTAGTTCACTTTTATTGTAGTTAATTTTATAGCCGGAAAAAGAGCTAAAGGTATTCAAGCTTTTCATTACACTGGGGATTTCCTGTGCTACATTATCTAAAAAAATGAGAAGATCATCTGCATATATAAGAAGTTTTAAGACTTGGGTGCCAAACCTAATACCTATGATTGTCTCCCTAAGCCAAATTGCTAGCGGTTCTAAAGCAATGTTAAATAAAAATGGTGATAGGGGGCAGCCTTGTCTTGTACCTCTTCCTAGAACCAGCGGAGCGGACAGATTATTGTTGATGAGAAGGTATGAAATAGGATTATTATAAATATTATGTATAAATTGTGTGAATTGATTTTTAAAGCCAAATTCCTGAAGAGATCTAAATAGATAGTTCCATATAATCGCATCGAAAGCTTTTTCGGCATCCAGGCTAACTAACGCTATATCCTGATCAGGTTGTTCCTGTTCACTTTTATCAGCATTCGATAGGTAGTCTATACAAGTCAAAAGTTTACGAATATTTTTAGAAGAGTTTCGTGTGGACATAAAACCTGTCTGGTCAGGGTGAATTATTTTATCGAAAGAGATTGTGAGTCTGGAGGCTATGATAGAAGTTAAAATTTTATAATCTGTATTAAGAACAGATATAGGTCTATATGATGCAGGGTCTTCTGGGTCTTTATCTTTCTTCAATATTAATGAGATAATAGCTGCTGTAAAATTTTTAGAGATCTGTTGATTTTTACTGAAATAATGGTTAAACAATTTTTCCAGTGTCTCTACTATCTCTTCCGATAAGATTTTAAAAAATTCGGCCCGTAAGCCGTCGGGTCCAGCTGCTTTATTGAATTTGGTTTTATCTATTGCTTTCTTTATTTCATCTTGCGTTATCGGGCTATTTAGAGCGGACAGATCCGTGTCTGCTATTTTAGGGATATTCATCTTAGCCCAAAATATTTCTTCCTGTAATGTGTCAGTTTCCCTATTTGTATAAAATTGTTGATAATATGAGTGAAAAAAATCCCCAATTTCTTGGGAGTTTGTATATTTATTATTATCTTCTCTTATGGTCAAAATAAAAAAAAAAAATGTCCTATTTTTTGTCAGCTTAGCCAAATATTTAGCGGAGCACCCATGAAAACTTTTATAGTAGAGATTAATTTTCATTTCTTCTTCTTGTATTTTTTGTCTTATTACAATATCCCTTTCCTGTCTGGCTTTAAGATAATTCCTCCAATTTAGATCATTTCGGATATTGATATATTTTTTATATGTATTTTTGACTAGATTAGACATATAACTTTCTTGAGCAGTCGCTTTCTTTTTCTTAGAACACATATAGGCTTTAATCTGGCCTCTTAGAACCGCTTTTGCGGCTTCCCAAAATGTCTCTATCTTATTAAAATAAGAAATATTATTGGCACAATAGTCTCTCCATGTTTGTTTTAGCCATAAGGAAAATCTTGCATTATTATAAAGATATCTAGGAAAATAAAAAATTTGATTCTTACTCTTATTTTGAGTTAGTGAGGGAAGCAAGACCGATATACTGGCATGGTCCGAAATGACAATATCATTTATCTGAGGATCTATCTGAAAAATCGATAACGTTTCAGAGACTAGGATATAATCAATCCTTGAAAATGTTTTATAAGTTTTAGATTTGCACGTGAACGCGCGTGTATCAGGATTAATAATTCTCCAGATATCAACTAGTTTCATCCCATAGCAAAAGGATTTGAAATATTTAGCTTGTCGGTCATATTCTTTTTTATTTCTAGTATCAAGTCTATCAAGTTCAGTGCATATTGACATATTAAAATCGCCCCCAACTATAACGTGCTGATTTATATAAGGGAATAATTTAGTCTGGATTAGACTCCAAAATTTGGAAGAAAAGTTATTTGGAGCATATAGGTTACATAATAGTAGTTTTGTATTGTGGATTTGAATGTGAAGTAATATAAATCTAGTCTTAGGGTCTTTTTCAATGTTTAAGATTTTATACGCGAGGTTTTTGTTAATTAGAATAGCAACTCCACTTTTTCTGATTGAACAGGGGGTGGCTATGACTTCACCGACCCATTTAATTTTTAATTTAGGGATTTCAATATCTTTAAGATGAGTTTCTTGGAGAAAAGCGATACTGGGATTTAGCTTACCTAATCTTTGAATAATAGCTTTACGCTTTATTGGTGACGTTATCCCTCCGACATTCCAGGAGAGGAGTTTAAATTCCTCAACTAACCTTAAACCTGTAGAAATAATTGTCTATAAAAATATTTAAATTTTCTCTACCTTTTTTATCTAGAACTGGTTTAAGTAATGTATCAGACAAGAAAAAACTATCCTCATCTGAGAATGGTGGGGGGGGGAGGGGGAGAGAAAAAAAAAAAAAAAAAGGAAAAAAACCCATAGGAAGACAAGAGGAAAGAAGGGCCCTACCGAAAAAGAGACCGACTAAAAATACGACTGACACTGCCATTATGAACTATCAGCTATATATTTTTGCGCTACCTCTATAGAATCAAGAGTTATCCTATTACCATCTTTTATTATTACAATTCTTGCAGGATAAAGCAAACGTGCATTCTCTCCTCTGTTGATCAATTGGGTACAAAACGGAGCCATGTTTTTTCTTTTAAGGGTAGTTTCATTTGAAAAATCTTGGAATAGCAGAATTTTCTTGCTAGCTATAGTAAATGTTTCCCTTTCCTTAAAGAGTTTAAGCATTTGAATTTTGTCTTGAAATCTAAGCAATTTAAATATGCATATTCTATGTCTGGTTGTGCCATCTTGGTTGGTCCTTCTGGGACCAATTCTATGTGCTCTTTCTATTGATAACGGGAGTTGTTGTGGGGGAAAACCTAGAGCTTGTGGGAGTAGAGTGGATGTAAAATGTAATAAATCTTCATATTCGGGGGTGTCAGGTAGTCCGACAATTCTTATGTTGTTACGCTTGGAGCGATCTTCTAGGTCCTCCAGACGGTTTTGTAAGTGGCTAATTCTAGTGTCATGTTTTTGCAATACACTTTCATGTGTGTTAACTAGGTCCTCTAAATCAGAGATTCTGGTTTCTGCCTCTGAAATTCTATTAGCAAACTGTTTTACTTCAGTAGAAATAAGATCTAATCTGGATGTGATATTTGACAGGTCTTTTTTAATAGAATCAAATTGTGGTAAAAATAATTGGCTCAACTGTGTCATTAGAGTTTGTGTATCAGGAGGATTGACCAGAGCTTCTGAAATGAAGTCTGAACTAGCATCCATTTGTTTGCTTTTTTTGTCTTTAGGTTTTGCAGGCATTATGGGTGAGTGTTGTTTCACCTGCGTGACAAATCTTTCCATTAAAGTGTGGAAAGTGAAAAAAGTAAAGTGAATGTATATTTATCAGGGATTCAGGTAAGTGGGGTGACGGTTATTGTGTAACAATACAAGAAAAAAAAAAAAAAAACAGCCCCTTAGGAGGGCAGACAGTGTTTTTCTTACAGAGAAAAAGAAAAAAAAGAAGAAAAAAAAGTGGCAAAAATAGAGTGAAAAGTGTTTTTTTTTTTTTTTTATGTGTATTAAACCAGTGTGGCTAGAGCCTATTTGTATTAATAGATATGATATCTAAGACAAAAAGATATTTGTTTATCCTGATCTACAGATACTAGTCTTGTTCAGACAAAATTTAAGATATTTGACTTCTTAGCATACATACTCACTACTTTAGTTAATTGCTTTTAACAGCCATTTGGTATACAAAGAAAAAAAGACAGAAACCATATACACTTTGCTCAATAATAGATAGGTAAGAATATTTTGATTTAGTTAGTTGCTAGAATTGACCATCTTAGAAATGCATAAAACAGGTTATATTTAGAATAGAGAAAACCATAAGAAGAGCAGATAAACATCTAGTTATGAAGGCCTAGACCATCTATGATATCAGATTATTGTAGTAAACACATAACTTTTTGCGCACTGGAGCATAATTTAACAGGATTTGTGTTCTTTTTCTCGTTTTCTTCACTTTTTCTTTGTATATATATAACTATGACTTTAGCTTGCTAAGATAAAGCGATAAGATGTGCAAAAAACAGCTATTGTCTTATTCTACTAAAGCTACTTAATGTAGAATAAGTATCAAGCAAAAGAATGAAAAGGGTGGGGAAAAAAAAACAGTAGGGAACCAACTTAAATAAAATACTTGCATGTCCAGAAATAATGGAGACAGTTCTGTCTTAACAGATTCTTGCTAAGACCGGTTAACAGGGATACTACTAGACAACTAAATGACTAGGTAATTTTGTGAGAAGGCCAGGTGGCCAGTGATAACAATCCGTATGACCGTTCCAAGGAGAGAAGGAAAAAAAAAATCTTCTAGATGTTGAGGATTCCTCTGGTTAAAAGATCAATTTTCTTCTCCATAGGGTCAGCAAACATAGCTCCTGCGGTTCAAAAGATTTCTTTTACAAGCTTATAGGCGAATCGGAAGCCTCTCCACCTCGACAGCAGCAAAGGGTACCTATCGCCTTGACGACCTAGTAACTTCTTGCTCGATATGGGCCCTTGGAGCCGGGAAGCAACTAACAGTCACTCACTTTATTATCCTGCTATAGGGATAGACTGGTCTGGTAAGCATCTATAGCTTCTCTCGTGGGCTGTGGGTAACCTGGCAGTTTCACCGGCCGACGGCACGGAAGCAGTACCTGCAGAGCACTAAACTGTGGCCTTTATGTGATGGTAATAGGCCGTTAATGCTGTAGCGATGACAGTACCCGCAGATCACCAAGCTGTGGGAACGGTACCTGTAGGCCGCCAGACTGCGGCTTTTGTAGAAGCAGGAAAAACCTATCGCCTTGACAGACCTGCGACTTCTCGCTTTGTATGAGCCCTTGAGACCGGGCAACAGCTGACAGTCACTGACTTTGTTGTTCCGCTGTAAGAGTAAACTGGTCTGTTGAGCGTCTGTAGCTTCTCCTATCGACTGTAGGTAACCAGGCGGATTCACCGGCCAGCGGCACGGGAGCAATACCTGCGGATCACCAAACTGTGGCTTTTGTGTGATGGCAATGGACCATTAGTGTTGTAGTGAGCGTAGATTATTCAAGGTAAGGTGAGTCTCACTTCGAGGTTGCGTCTGAAGGATGTCTTTTAGACATGGTGTGGGGCCTTCGTCGGACAGTCTCCGTGGACCCGAAGGACTTACACCACTCGAGCTGTGACCATGGCGAATCGGCCTTACGCCACTCAGGGACTTCGGCGCCTGTGGACCGGTTTCCTGGTACACGTATCCGCTCAGCAGTAGGTCCGGAATGCTGGCTAGGAAATAGGCTTTGCGGTTAGCATAGAACGCTCAAACTGACAAGCCGGCGTTGAAGCAGCATGGCTCTGTGAGCACCGCCCCGGAAGTCCTCGCTTTATTCTTGTTAGCCAACACATTGCAATTGATCTGGTGCTTTAGTGTAACTGACAAATTTACAATTTTATTTCATTTAAAAATGACCTGCAGAAAAAAATCACTAAAAAAATCTCATTGCAGAAAGTGAAAAAAAGTTCTGCTTCTGGGGTAATGAGTATTAGTAATTATCTGTGACTTAAGTCTTAATGATGTCACAAATATTGTGCACAAATGTGATGTTTGAAAAAAACCTTTTAATGCCTCAAATTGCAAAACTGATAGGTATATAACCAATAAT
Source organism: Bombina bombina (assembly GCF_027579735.1). Lineage (NCBI taxonomy): Eukaryota > Metazoa > Chordata > Amphibia > Anura > Bombinatoridae > Bombina > Bombina bombina. The sequence goes on from NC_069509.1 coordinate 199,591,524, forward strand.
GTGCTTATAACAACTAACGGATAAGTATAGTGGAGTGTGTAGGTGACAAAGTACTGAGTACTGTTAGGTTGTTAGAGTGTTTTACACATAGATAACACAATAACAGATTTCTTTGGTAAAAAACAAATACAAACAAAAGCAAGCTATATGTTTATACAGCTAAAATAAAGGGCATACCATAAACCAGAACTGTATTTGGGCAATTTTGGGAATGGGTTAAAAAAGATGAATATATCTGCTAATTGAAAGGTTTCTTTCAATCTCTAAGTAGGAGATATCTCAAGTAAAAAATATTATCAAATTGTTTTTATTTTAAAACTATGTTTTCACATTCAAAATATCAGAGATATTTCACATACAGGCAAATTGTTAGTGTCTCAACTGGTAGCAACTATAGTTGCAAAAGAAATGGGATAAAACGTTTTGAGAATAGCGTGTACCCAAAGAAATGATCTATCTAAAACATATAGCAAACAATTATTATGAAAACAAAAATTTCTATGGCCGCTATAAGATAAGGTAATGTGACAGCTATTGGCCGTAATATAAGTCCTGTAGTGTTACCAACGGAACCGTGTAAAAGATATAGAGAACATGTGCAGAGGTGGTTTAATCAACAAGCTGATGATACTGTTGTGTAACTCTAAAAGAGGGATAAATCTCTGGCTTTGCAAAAATAATCAATTGTGAACAAGAAAGGTGCAACTTAAAAGTACAATACTATTAGCATAAAGAAAATCTAAACATCAAAAACTGGGCAGGTAAAATAAACATTAGTTGCGTTAATATATAAATCAAAATAAAGACTCGACTAATAAAAGATTTGCTAGTTGTCTTAATGTTTCAATGTGACAAGTAGATAATAGCTGTGTTCTGTTAATATAAGAACATAGGTAGATCTAAATAGTGAGAAAAGATTATACATACAAAAGCGAACATGGATTGGCCAATCCAACAGAAGTTCAAAAATATATATATATATGGTATTCCACTAAGGGGTCGACTATATAACACTGGTAAGTTGACTATACAGCAAACAAAGAATTTAAGAATATGAGCCAACTAAACGGAATAAAAGAACCGATATGCGGTGACCATCATAATACAGATGACATATACTTAAAAAATGTCAGATACATATAAACGTAATATATGAAATCCAAGTAGAAGGTCCTTAGCGACAAGTATAAAATCAACGTGTCTTTGGCGGAAAGGGTGAAGATCCGCTAATATGGATTGTCTTAAAGTGTCCAAATGGTGACGTTGAATCCTTATCCTAAAAAAGTATATCGTTTATGATGACCAAAAAAAAACCTGTAAAAGAAACAAAGAGCAGAACTATAGCAAACTGAACAACTAATCTGGTCGTGTATAGAAATAAACTCACCTGTCAATGCGGAGAACGAGGCCTTTCCCCCTCCCCTCTGCTCATGTGTAACATACGGTGTAATCTCCCTCTCACCTCTGCTCATGTGTAACATACGGTTTAATCTCCCCCTCCCCTCTGCTCATGTGTAACATACGGTGTAATCTCCCTCTCACCTCTGCTCATGTGTAACATACGGTTTAATCTCCCCCTCACCTCTGCTCATGTGTAACATACGGTGTAATCTCCCCCTCCCCTCTGCTCATGTGTAACATACGGTGTAATCTCCCCCTCACCTCTGCTCATGTGTAACATACGGTGTAATCTCCCCCCTCACCTCTGCTCATGTGTAACATACGGTGTAATCTCCCCCTCCCCTCTGCTCATGTGTAACATACGGTGTAATCTCCCCCTCCCCTCTACTCATGTGTAACATACGGTGTAATCTCCCCCTCACCTCTGCTCATGTGTAACATACGGTGTAATCTCCCTCTCACCTCTGCTCATGTGTAACATACGGTGTAATCTCCCTCTCACATCTGCTCATGTGTAACATACGGTGTAATCTCCCTCTCCCCTCTGCTCATGTGTAACATACGGTGTAATCTCCCCCTCCCCTCTGCTCATGTGTAACATACGGTGTAATCTCCCCCTCCCCTCTGCTCATGTGTAACATACGGGGTAATCTCCCCCTCACCTCTGCTCATGTGTAACATACGGTTTAATCTCCCCCTCACCTCTGCTCATGTGTAACATACGGTGTACTCTCCCCCTCCCCTCTGCTCATGTGTAACATACGGTGTAATCTCCTTCTCACCTCTGCTCATGTGTAACATACGGTGTAATCTCCCCCCTCACCTCTGCTCATGTGTAACATACGGTGTAATCTCCCCCTCACCTCTGCTTATGTGTAACATACGGTGTAATCTCCCACTCCCCTCTGCTCATGTGTAACATACGGTGTAATCTCCCCCTCCCCTCTACTCATGTGTAACATACGGTGTAATCTCCCCCTCACCTCTGCTCATGTGTAACATACGGTGTAATCTCCCCCTCACCTCTGCTCATGTGTAACATACGGTGTAATCTCCCTCTCACCTCTGCTCATGTGTAACATACGGTGTAATCTCCCTCTCACCTCTGCTCATGTGTAACATACGGTGTAATCTCCCCCTCACCTCTGCTCATGTGTAACATACGGTGTAATCTCCCTCTCACCTCTGCTCATGTGTAACATACGGTGTAATCTCCCTCTCACCTCTGCTCATGTGTAACATACGGTGTAATCTCCCTCTCACCTCTGCTCATGTGTAACATACGGTGTAATCTCCCACTCCCCTCTGCTCATGTGTAACATACGGTGTAATCTCCCCCTCACCTCTGCTCATGTGTAACATACGGTGTAAACTCCCCCCTGCTCATGTGTAACATACGGTGTAATCTCCCCCCTGCTCATGTGTAACATACGGTGTAATCTCCCCCTCACCTCTGCTCATGTGTAACATACGGTGTAATCTCCCCCTCCCCTCTGCTCATGTGTAACATACGGTGTAATCTCCCCCTCCCCTCTGCTCATGTGTAACATACGGTGTAATCTCCCTCTCCCCTCTGCTCATGTGTAACATACGGTGTAATCTCCCCCTCCCCTCTGCTCATGTGTAACATACAGTGTAATCTCCCCCTCCCCTCTGCTCATGTGTAACATACAGTTTAATCTCCCCCTCACCTCTGCTCATGCGTAACATACGGTGTAATCTCCCCCTCACCTCTGCTCATGTGTAACATACGGTGTAATCTCCCTCTCCCCTCTGCTCATGTGTAACATACGGTGTAATCTCCCCCTCACCTCTGCTCATGTGTAACATACGGTGTAATCTCCCTCTCACCTCTGCTCATGTGTAACATACGGTGTAATCTCCCCCTCACCTCTGCTCATGTGTAACATACGGTGTAATCTCCCCCTCACCTCTGCTCATGTGTAACATACGGTGTAATCCCCCCCTCACATGTAATATACGGTGTAATCCCCCCCCTCACATGTAACATACGGTGTAATCCCCCCCCTCACATGTAACATACGGTGTAATCCCCCCCCTCACATGTAACATACGGTGTAATCTCCCCCTCACCTTGAGTCTTACAGTAGTTTGAGAAACAACAGAGAAACAGTCGGACAACCCAGATTTATACAAAATCATTTTCTTTATAGGTTCTATACCTGCATACAGACCAGATACATAACCACAGACATTAGTAACATTTATTCTACTCATGCAACAGAACCAACAGATGGACAAAATTAAATCAGGAGGAGGATACAGGGGTGGGAACAAGAACGTGCGACACGTCCTAGATAGGAAAAGGCACCAGATAGGGACACGCAGACCAGAGAGCAGGAAGCACAGTGTGTAGCTGGCTGGGAGTATTTGTAGTATATTGTGTAATGCTAGGTGTGCGTGACGCTGCACGTGTAATGCAATATGTATGTGTGACGTTGTGCATGCCTGCGTGAGATGTGTGTATGTGCCGCTGCCTGCGAGTGTGGGGTGATGTATATGTGTGCTGCTCTGTGTACATGTGATGTGTATGACTGTGTGCGTGCTGCTGCATATTTGTGCATGCATGCCATTGTGTGTGTGTATAAGTTGCTGCATGCGTGCAGGACATCTGTGTGTGGCGCTGCATGCGTGTATGACATTATGTGTGAGTGGCGCTGCATGCGTGTATGACATTATGTGTGAGTGGCGCTGCATGCGTGTATGACATTATGTGTGTGTGTGTGGCGCTGCATGCGTGTATGACATTATGTGTGAGTGGCGCTGCATGCGTGTATGACATTATGTGTGTGTGTGTGGCGCTGCATGCGTGTATGACATTATGTGTGAGTGGCGCTGCATGCGTGTATGACATTATGTGTGTGAGTGGCGCTGCATGCGTGTATGACATTATGTGTGTGTGGCGCTGCATGCGTTCAGGACATTGTGTGTGAGTGGCGCTGCATGCGTGTATGACATGTGTGTGTGTGGCGCTGCATGCGTGCAGGGCATTTGTGTGTGGCGCTGCATGCGTGTATGACATTATGTGTGTGTGTGGCGCTGCATGCGTTCAGGACATTGTGTGTGTGTGGCGCTGCATGCGTGTATGACATGTGTGTGAGTGGTGCTGCATGCATGTATGACATTATGTGTGAGTGGCGCTGCATGCGTTCAGGACATTGTGTGTGTGTGGCGCTGCATGCGTGTATGACATGTGTGTGAGTGGCGCTGCATGCGTGTATGACATGTGTGTGAGTGGCGCTGCATGCGTGTATGACATTGTGTGTGTGTGTGGCGCTGCATGCGTGTATGACATGTGTGTGAGTGGCGCTGCATGCGTGTATGACATGTGTGTGAGTGGCGCTGCATGCGTGTATGACATGTGTGTGAGTGGCGCTGCATGCGTGTATGACATTGTGTGTGTGTGTGTGGCGCTGCATGCGTGTATGACATGTGTGTGAGTGGCGCTGCATGCGTGTATGACTGTGTGTGTGTGTGTGAGTGGCGCTGCATGCGTGTATGACATGTGTGTGAGTGGCGCTGCATGCGTGTATGACATGTGTGTGAGTGGCGCTGCATGCGTGTATGACATGTGTGTGAGTGGCGCTGCATGCGTGTATGACATTGTGTGTGTGTGTGTGGCGCTGCATGCGTGTATGACATGTGTGTGAGTGGCGCTGCATGCGTGTATGACTGTGTGTGTGTGTGTGGCGCTGCATGCGTGTATGACATGTGTGTGAGTGGCGCTGCATGCGTGTATGACATGTGTGTGAGTGGCGCTGCATGCGTGTATGACATGTGTGTGAGTGGCGCTGCATGCGTGTATGACATGTGTGTGAGTGGCGCTGCATGCGTGTATGACATTGTGTGTGTGTGTGTGGCGCTGCATGCGTGTATGACATGTGTGTGAGTGGCGCTGCATGCGTGTATGACTGTGTGTGTGTGTGTGTGTGGCGCTGCATGCGTGTATGACATGTGTGTGAGTGGCGCTGCATGCGTGTATGACATGTGTGTGAGTGGCGCTGCATGCGTGTATGACATGTGTGCGAGTGGCGCTGCATGCGTTCAGGACATTGTGCGTGTGTGTGGCGCTGCATGCATGCTGGATATTATGTGTGAGTGGTGCTGCATGCGTTCAGGACATTGTGCGTGTGTGTGGCGCTGCATGCATGCTGGATATTATGTGTGAGTGGCGCTGCATGCGTTCAGGACATTGTGCGTGTGTGTGGCGCTGCATGCATGCTGGATATTATGTGTGAGTGGCGCTGCATGCATGCTGGATATTATGTGTGAGTGGCGCTGCATGCATGCTGGATATTATGTGTGTGTGGCGCTGCATGCATGCTGGATATTATGTGTGTGTGGCGCTGCATGCATGCTGGATATTATGTGTGAGTGGCGCTGCATGAGTGTATGACATTGTGTGTGTGTGTGGCGCTGCATGCATGCTGGATATTATGTGTGTGTGGCGCTGCATGCATGCTGGATATTATGTGTGAGTGGCGCTGCATGAGTGTATGACATTGTGTGTGTGTGTGGCGCTGCATGCATGCTGGATATTATGTGTGAGTGGCGCTGCATGAGTGTATGACATTGTGTGTGTGTGAGTGGTGCTGCATGCGCCCACATGTGACGTTATCTGTATGTGCATGCCACTGCGTTATGTGGGTGTATGACATGCATGTACTTCTGATCTAATATTATCTTCTCAGCTTTCTAATGTAACAGGCACAGGTCTGCTGCTTGCTGGATATTAGACTCATTAAGTCAATTTTTGTTGCATATAAAAAAAAAAAAAAAGGACAATTTAAATTTTTTGTCTTTAGGGAACCCCCTCTAAAATATTGTTTTCATAGGGACACAACCCCAATTTTTTTTCTTTCATGATTCAGAAAGAGCAGGCAATTTTAGGGAACTTTCCAATTTACTCCTATTGTCAATTTTTCTTCATTCTCTTGATATCTTTATTTATAAAGGAGGAATGTAAGATTAGGAGCCGGACCATTTTTTGGTTCAGCACCTGGGTACCGCTTGCTGATTGGTGGCTAAATGTAGCTATCTGAATCAGGAAAAAAAAAAGTGGGTTTTGTGTCCCTTTAAGCTTGTAGCGCGTCACTATCCACCAATAGAGATTTGGGAGTTTCACTTTTCCGCCAGTGAGTTTTAACAAACAGAACCAGTACTGTACAAACCTATATTTGTTTAGTCTTCTCTCTTGGAACTTACTCTTTTTTTTTATGTTTATTGGACAAATTATCATTAAATACATTGATGTTAAATTATGCAATTAATGTGTGCTTTAGATAGAAGAAAATGTTATAAAAAGTGCCAAGTAATACACTGCCCCCACCCAGTGGCAAGGTTTTCTATGGAGAACACTGTGTTAGTATCAAAATGAAAATAAACAACTTTGAATTAAAACTATTTTGTGCATAATAAAGGTTACCCCCATGAGTACTTGCATATGCACAATGTTATCACATCAGCCTTCAGCCCTGTAAGCTTCCTGCTCTGGGGCTCCCCGGCCTATAAGTAACCTGTCTGATGAGACGCCCCCATCTCTAGCAATAAATAAATGTGACACACAAACATAAGGGACACGCGGTAACTTGTATGTAGGTGTGATGAATAAATGCAACACAGCTGGCGATGGCCGAGGGCACAGGAGTGAGGTCTTCTCAGGGCAGCATTTAGGGAATAAACACATAGCACCAATTCACTGGAAGAGCTGCTCCAGCCTCCACCACCTGAGGAAGAAAGGTCAGGTAACACTCCCTACGTCACCGAGTGGAGCACTTGGTGACAAAACCAGGGCTGCTGCATAGAACATCCAGAGACTGGGAGATTCACTGACCTCGGGTGTATCTCCGATGAGTGTTCCATGTGGTCAGTATGCAGCATACGTTATCCCAGCAGCCCCTGTGACACAAAGCCGGAAGCACCAGCTGCAGGCAGAGTCTATGTCCTACACAAGCCGTGATCATGGGTACATTAGCTGGAGACAAAGTCACTGAGCCTCTAGCCACAGAAATCTTCCTAGTTGTTTTACACATTTATGTTACAATCTCAACCTTTTTACTGTCCCTTTAAGTGGCTTAAAAGAACATTAAAGCCTGTTTTATATGTGCACAGAAAACATCAGCAATTACACAACGAGCTGCACAAAAAAAGGTTTTATAAGCATTTAAATCTCGTGACTTTTAGTATCACTTGATAACTTGTCTCCCTTTGCTGTGCACTGCTCCGAGCAATCACTGAATAACATGTAGCATAACATGTTTTTAATTGTATTTTTAAAAACCGGCCACTGATTCTTGAAAGTTTACATTCACTTTAACTTAATGAATTTGAGTTTCACCGTCTCTAGGGAGTGTGCGGAAGCAAGAAAAATAATTCATGTTTTATATTTATTATCTAAAATCATTTATGAGGAATTACATTTTAATTTGATTTTTACTATCCTATCCCTTTAAGCGGTTTCCTGGGGTTTAAAGTAAACTTGCATGATTCAGATAGAGCGTGTAATTGTAAAACACTTAAATTCACTTCTATTTTCAAATGTGCTTTGTTCTCTTGGTATCCCTTGTTGAAAAAATGCACATATCCTACACTAGAGAGAGCTGCTGCTGATTGGTGCCTGCACACATTTGTCTCTTGTGATTGGCTAACCAGATGTGTTCATCTAGTTGCGAGTAGTGAAATGCTGTTCCTTCAGGAAAGGATAACAAGAGAATGAAGCAAATTACCTAATAGAAGTAAATTGGAAAGTTGTTTAAAATGGTATATTCTATCCAAATCATGAAAGAAAAGTTTGGGGTTTACAGATGGGCCAATAAATACAGGACGAGGGACAAATTGTAACATGACAACGTACAGAAAGTCAATTAACTGCACTTGTAGCTTCTACATAATGACAGCTCAAGTCTAAGGACGTAGGTTGGTTGCCCCGAGTATCACTGACAGTGGTAGCTTCTACATAATGACAGCCCCAGTCTGAGGACGTATGTAGGTTACACCCTTCAGAACCTCTTACTAGCAGAGGGACCCAGCCATACAGCAGCAGCCCATCAGGAAGTGTTGCTTGTATAAACACCAGATATAGAAGCTTTAAATATTAGGAGTGGTCACATTATTCTCCATTGCTGACAAAGTTTGTGATGTAGCACTTGATAACCCAACAAGACTTTGTCTCCAGCTGATGTACAGTTCCATATCACCACCTGATGGGACATGCGATAAAGGCTGGCACCCAATATCCTCTCTTGTAAGGTAATGACACAAAACAAACCCAGAGCAGAGATTCCCTACACAAAAGTACAAAGTGCTCTGGTCGGTCACAGCATACAGTGAGCAACACCAGACACCTCCCAAAGCCAGAGCATTCACAGAGGCAGCAGTTCCCTCACATGTCCTATCTCATGAGAGTTCAGCCATGGCACATGCCAAACAATTGTCCTCATATGGCCGCCCTCCATCTAGGAGACCCACCAATGTCTGGGTAGAGTGTGCTCCATACGCTGGTATAAGAAGGGTGTTCTGGAGCATCCAGACTAAGGCTGCAATCGTTCCAGGTACTGAGGGAGGGGATTTTCCTTCACATATTTTTGAATGTACCAGCAGGTCAGATGCGCCCTCAGATCCTCCTCTACCACAAAGTCCATAGCAGCCTGTAGGGCAGAGAAAGCAGAGAGTTAACCAAAGCAGCAAAGTATTGCCCATCTAAAGCAAGCTAGCGGCCTGTGTACATAAGGCCTGGCCTTCACCCCCAGGTACCTAAATCCTATAATCCCTGTGTGTGCTTGTCAGTTCCACGGGATCTGAGCTAAAGTAACTAAATGATCACGTATTTACACTCACATGCGGTGCATATTCTTCGGGCATATTCAGTACAAGGGTGCAGATCACTATTAGTGCAGTAGTTATGGGTACTGCCAGCCTATTAGGTCAGACAATGATGTTTACATCAGTCAGTCACTGTTGTGGCGGCAAACAGATCTAATGGGTTACTCGAGCCCCACACTTCTGGACTTCCTAAAGCTGCCCTAAGGCTACAGGTTACTAACGTCTGACGATTCCTGGCATTTCACCCTACCGATTCCTACCTTGGCAAGGTGTTTAGCAATTCCTCTGCCTCTGAAGGCATCAGGCACCTCTGTGTGCTGCAGATCCACAATCTTCTTTCCTACATACTCGTACAGCAGAACCGCTCTGTCGTGGCAGCCTAGAAAAGCAAGAGAGGTTAAATCCTAGGTCACTCAACAGCCCATTTTGTGTAACTGCTGCCCCCATCTACATCAGTTCCTGTTAATTCTGGATTCACCTTTATGTGAATGTTAAGCAGGCCAGTGTACAACAGCAAACATCTTAGTGAATATTGTCATACTATTTCACTAGAACTATGTACATTCCTGATAAACTAACATTATACCTTATGTTATCATTAGTGCCAAACAGCCTACTGACCTCAGCAGGAAGAGGGTTAATATATACAACACTGTTTATAAAACTAGGACAGTGAACCAATTGCCACTCCTGTCACCCCTACCCTTTATAATAGTGTGCCACCCACATAGCCAGTCAGCAGGCAGAGGGTTAATACATACAGCACTGCTAATATCACTGGTTAACCCTGCACTTAATAATAGTGTGACACAGCCAGTCAGTAGGCAGAGGGTTAATACATACAGCACTGCTTATATCACTAGTGAACCCTGCACTTAATAATAGTGTGACACATACCCAGTCAGCAGGCAGAGGGTTAATACATACAGCACTGCTTATATCACTAGTGTCCCCTGCACTTAATAATAGTGTGACACATACCCAGTCAGTAGGCAGAGGGTTAATACATACAGCACTGCTTATATCACTAGTGACCCCTGCACTTAATAATAGTGTGACACATAGCCAGTCAGTAGGCAGAGGGTTAATACATACAGCACTGCTTATATCACTGGTGACCCCTGCACTTAATAATAGTGTGACACATACCCAGTCAGTAGGCAGAGGGTTAATACATACAGCACTGCTTATATCACTAGTGACCCCTGCCATTAATAATAGTGTGACACATAGCCAGTAAGTAGGCAGAGGGTTAATACATACAGCACTGCTAATATCACTGGTGACCCCTGCACTTAATAATAGTGTGACACATACCCAGTCAGCAGGCAGAGGGTTAATACATACAGCACTGCTTATATCACTGGTGACCCCTGCCATTAATAATAGTGTGACACATACCCAGTCAGTAGGCAGAGGGTTAATACATACAGCACTGCTTATATCACTAGTGACCCCTGCCATTAATAATAGTGTGACACATAGCCAGTCAGTAGGCAGAGGGTTAATACATACAGCACTGCTTATAAAACTAGGACAGTGAACCAATTGCCACTCCTGTCACCCCTACCCTTTATAATAGTGTGCCACCCACATAGCCAGTCAGCAGGCAGAGGGTTAATACATACAGCACTGCTAATATCACTGGTTAACCCTGCACTTAATAATAGTGTGACACAGCCAGTCAGTAGGCAGAGGGTTAATACATACAGCACTGCTTATATCACTAGTGAACCCTGCACTTAATAATAGTGTGACACATACCCAGTCAGCAGGCAGAGGGTTAATACATACAGCACTGCTTATATCACTAGTGTCCCCTGCACTTAATAATAGTGTGACACATACCCAGTCAGTAGGCAGAGGGTTAATACATACAGCACTGCTTATATCACTAGTGACCCCTGCACTTAATAATAGTGTGACACATAGCCAGTCAGTAGGCAGAGGGTTAATACATACAGCACTGCTAATATCACTGGTGACCCCTGCACTTAATAATAGTGTGACACATACCCAGTCAGTAGGCAGAGGGTTAATACATACAGCACTGCTTATATCACTAGTGACCCCTGCCATTAATAATAGTGTGACACATAGCCAGTCAGTAGGCAGAGGGTTAATACATACAGCACTGCTAATATCACTGGTGACCCCTGCACTTAATAATAGTGTGACACATACCCAGTCAGCAGGCAGAGGGTTAATACATACAGCACTGCTTATATCACTGGTGACCCCTGCACTTAATAATAGTGTGACACATAGCCAGTCAGTAGGAAGAGGGTTAATACATACAGCACTGCTAATATCACTGGTGACCCCTGCACTTAATAATAGTGTGACACATACCCAGTCAGCAGGCAGAGGGTTAATACATACAGCACTGCTTATATCACTGGTGACCCCTGCCATTAATAATAGTGTGACACATAGCCAGTCAGTAGGCAGAGGGTTAATACATACAGCACTGCTAATATCACTGGTGACCCCTGCCATTAATAATAGTGTGACACATACCCAGTCAGTAGGCAGAGGGTTAATACATACAGCACTGCTTATATCACTAGTGACCCCTGCACTTAATAATAGTGTGACACATACCCAGTCAGTAGGCAGAGGGTTAATACATACAGCACTGCTTATATCACTAGTGACCCCTGCCATTAATAATAGTGTGACACATAGCCAGTCAGTAGGCAGAGGGTTAATACATACAGCACTGCTTATATCACTAGTGACCCCTGCCATTAATAATAGTGTGACACATAGCCAGTCAGTAGGCAGAGGGTTAATACATACAGCACTGCTTATATCACTAGTGACCCCTGCCATTAATAATAGTGTGACACATAGCCAGTCAGTAGGCAGAGGGTTAATACATACAGCACTGCTAATATCACTGGTGACCCCTGCACTTAATAATAGTGTGACACATACCCAGTCAGCAGGCAGAGGGTTAATACATACAGCACTGCTTATATCACTGGTGACCCCTGCCATTAATAATAGTGTGACACATAGCCAGTCAGTAGGCAGAGGGTTAATACATACAGCACTGCTAATATCACTGGTGACCCCTGCCATTAATAATAGTGTGACACATACCCAGTCAGTAGGCAGAGGGTTAATACATACAGCACTGCTTATATCACTAGTGACCCCTGCACTTAATAATAGTGTGACACAGCCAGTCAGTAGGCAGAGGGTTAATACATACAGCACTGCTTATATCACTAGTGAACCCTGCACTTAATAATAGTGTGACACATACCCAGTCAGCAGGCAGAGGGTTAATACATACAGCACTGCTTATATCACTAGTGTCCCCTGCACTTAATAATAGTGTGACACATACCCAGTCAGTAGGCAGAGGGTTAATACATACAGCACTGCTTATATCACTAGTGACCCCTGCACTTAATAATAGTGTGACACATAGCCAGTCAGTAGGCAGAGGGTTAATACATACAGCACTGCTTATATCACTGGTGACCCCTGCACTTAATAATAGTGTGACACATACCCAGTCAGTAGGCAGAGGGTTAATACATACAGCACTGCTTATATCACTAGTGACCCCTGCCATTAATAATAGTGTGACACATACCCAGTCAGTAGGCAGAGGGTTAATACATACAGCACTGCTAATATCACTGGTGACCCCTGCACTTAATAATAGTGTGACACATACCCAGTCAGTAGGCAGAGGGTTAATACATACAGCACTGCTTATATCACTAGTGACCCCTGCCATTAATAATAGTGTGACACATAGCCAGTCAGTAGGCAGAGGGTTAATACATACAGCACTGCTAATATCACTGGTGACCCCTGCACTTAATAATAGTGTGACACATACCCAGTCAGCAGGCAGAGGGTTAATACATACAGCACTGCTAATATCACTGGTGACCCCTGCACTTAATAATAGTGTGACACATACCCAGTCAGTAGGCAGAGGGTTAATACATACAGCACTGCTTATATCACTAGTGACCCCTGCCATTAATAATAGTGTGACACATAGCCAGTCAGTAGGCAGAGGGTTAATACATACAGCACTGCTTATAAAACTAGGACAGTGAACCAATTGCCACTCCTGTCACCCCTACCCTTTATAATAGTGTGCCACCCACATAGCCAGTCAGCAGGCAGAGGGTTAATACATACAGCACTGCTAATATCACTGGTTAACCCTGCACTTAATAATAGTGTGACACAGCCAGTCAGTAGGCAGAGGGTTAATACATACAGCACTGCTTATATCACTAGTGAACCCTGCACTTAATAATAGTGTGACACATACCCAGTCAGCAGGCAGAGGGTTAATACATACAGCACTGCTTATATCACTAGTGTCCCCTGCACTTAATAATAGTGTGACACATACCCAGTCAGTAGGCAGAGGGTTAATACATACAGCACTGCTTATATCACTAGTGACCCCTGCACTTAATAATAGTGTGACACATAGCCAGTCAGTAGGCAGAGGGTTAATACATACAGCACTGCTAATATCACTGGTGACCCCTGCACTTAATAATAGTGTGACACATACCCAGTCAGTAGGCAGAGGGTTAATACATACAGCACTGCTTATATCACTAGTGACCCCTGCCATTAATAATAGTGTGACACATACCCAGTCAGTAGGCAGAGGGTTAATACATACAGCACTGCTAATATCACTGGTGACCCCTGCACTTAATAATAGTGTGACACATACCCAGTCAGTAGGCAGAGGGTTAATACATACAGCACTGCTTATATCACTAGTGACCCCTGCCATTAATAATAGTGTGACACATAGCCAGTCAGTAGGCAGAGGGTTAATACATACAGCACTGCTAATATCACTGGTGACCCCTGCACTTAATAATAGTGTGACACATACCCAGTCAGCAGGCAGAGGGTTAATACATACAGCACTGCTTATATCACTGGTGACCCCTGCCATTAATAATAGTGTGACACATACCCAGTCAGTAGGCAGAGGGTTAATACATACAGCACTGCTTATATCACTAGTGACCCCTGCCATTAATAATAGTGTGACACATACCCAGTCAGTAGGCAGAGGGTTAATACATACAGCACTGCTTATATCACTAGTGACCCCTGCCATTAATAATAGTGTGACACATACCCAGTCAGCAGGCAGAGGGTTAATACATACAGCACTGCTTATATCACTGGTGACCCCTGCACTTAATAATAGTGTGACACATAGCCAGTCAGTAGGAAGAGGGTTAATACATACAGCACTGCTAATATCACTGGTGACCCCTGCACTTAATAATAGTGTGACACATACCCAGTCAGCAGGCAGAGGGTTAATACATACAGCACTGCTTATATCACTGGTGACCCCTGCCATTAATAATAGTGTGACACATAGCCAGTCAGTAGGCAGAGGGTTAATACATACAGCACTGCTAATATCACTGGTGACCCCTGCCATTAATAATAGTGTGACACATACCCAGTCAGTAGGCAGAGGGTTAATACATACAGCACTGCTTATATCACTAGTGACCCCTGCACTTAATAATAGTGTGACACATACCCAGTCAGTAGGCAGAGGGTTAATACATACAGCACTGCTTATATCACTAGTGACCCCTGCCATTAATAATAGTGTGACACATAGCCAGTCAGTAGGCAGAGGGTTAATACATACAGCACTGCTTATATCACTAGTGACCCCTGCCATTAATAATAGTGTGACACATAGCCAGTCAGTAGGCAGAGGGTTAATACATACAGCACTGCTTATATCACTAGTGACCCCTGCCATTAATAATAGTGTGACACATAGCCAGTCAGTAGGCAGAGGGTTAATACATACAGCACTGCTAATATCACTGGTGACCCCTGCCATTAATAATAGTGTGACACATACCCAGTCAGTAGGCAGAGGGTTAATACATACAGCACTGCTTATATCACTGGTGACCCCTGCCATTAATAATAGTGTGACACATAGCCAGTCAGTAGGCAGAGGGTTAATACATACAGCACTGCTAATATCACTGGTGACCCCTGCCATTAATAATAGTGTGACACATACCCAGTCAGTAGGCAGAGGGTTAATACATACAGCACTGCTTATATCACTAGTGACCCCTGCACTTAATAATAGTGTGACACATACCCAGTCAGTAGGCAGAGGGTTAATACATACAGCACTGCTTATATCACTAGTGACCCCTGCCATTAATAATAGTGTGACACATACCCAGTCAGTAGGCAGAGGGTTAATACATACAGCACTGCTTATATCACTAGTGACCCCTGCCATTAATAATAGTGTGACACATACCCAGTCAGGAGGCAGAGGGTTAATACATACAGCACTGCTTATATCACTAGTGACCCCTGCCATTAATAATAGTGTGACACATAGCCAGTCAGTAGGCAGAGGGTTAATACATACAGCACTGCTTATATCACTAGTGACCCCTGCCATTAATAATAGTGTGACACATAGCCAGTCAGTAGGCAGAGGGTTAATACATACAGCACTGCTTATATCACTAGTGACCCCTGCCATTAATAATAGTGTGACACATACCCAGTCAGGAGGCAGAGGGTTAATACATACAGCACTGCTTATATCACTAGTGACCCCTGCACTTAATAATAGTGTGACACATACCCAGTCAGCAGGCAGAGGGTTAATACATACAGCACTGCTTATATCACTAGTGACCCCTGCCATTAATAATAGTGTGACACATAGCCAGTCAGTAGGCAGAGGGTTAATACATACAGCACTGCTTATATCACTAGTGACCCCTGCCATTAATAATAGTGTGACACATAGCCAGTCAGTAGGCAGAGGGTTAATACATACAGCACTGCTTATATCACTAGTGACCCCTGCCATTAATAATAGTGTGACACATAGCCAGTCAGTAGGCAGAGGGTTAATACATACAGCACTGCTTATATCACTAGTGACCCCTGCACTTAATAATAGTGTGACACATAGCCAGTCAGTAGGCAGAGGGTTAATACATACAGCACTGCTTATATCACTAGTGACCCCTGCCATTAATAATAGTGTGACACATAGCCAGTCAGTAGGCAGAGGGTTAATACATACAGCACTGCTTATATCACTAGTGACCCCTGCCATTAATAATAGTGTGACACATAGCCAGTCAGTAGGCAGAGGGTTAATACATACAGCACTGCTTATATCACTAGTGACCCCTGCCATTAATAATAGTGTGACACATAGCCAGTCAGTAGGCAGAGGGTTAATACATACAGCACTGCTAATATCACTGGTGACCCCTGCACTTAATAATAGTGTGACACATACCCAGTCAGGAGGGCCCTTGCACTGCAGTACTAGTATTTAAAGGGACATTACCTGAACCCAATATTAGCCACTGCTCACAACATCCCTGTGTATGAGTCACAAATAATGCTGCAGGCAGTAACAGTGCCTGTATAAAAGGTCTTTCTGCAGACACTTGGAATCTGGGGGGGGTCTATTTATGGCATGAACAATACAGATTGTATTGAACTAAAGAGGTACATGGAGTGTACACTCAGTTTCATATTAGGGCTGCCCAGCTGCTGTGGGTGCACACCAAGATGGCACTCAGCAATGCCCCAGGAGAAGAATCTGTGCCACACGTAGGTTAATGCTAAGTACGTTTATAGATAGCAAATCCCATTACCTGATATTAAAAGAACTCTCTGCACAACAGGCTCTTTCTTTTCCCACCTTCTCTTGCAATTTAAAGGGCCATAATACCCAAATGTTGAAACACTTGAAAGTGATAGCAAATGTAATACCTCTTCATAAAAAGGGCAGTAGAGAAGAATCTGGCAACTACAGGCCAGTTAGTTTAACTTCAGTAGTAGGGAAATTAATGGAAAGCCTCTTAAAAGAAAGAATTATGACTTACATAAAGACAAACAATTTAGAGGACCAAAATCAGCATGGTTTTACTTCAGGGAGATCATGTCAGACTAATCTAATTGACTTCTTTGATTATGTAACAAAAGTATTAGACAAGGGAGGAGCAGTTGATGTAGCATATCTAGATTTCAGCAAAGCATTTGACACCGTCCCACACAAACTTATTCACAAACTATATCTCCTTGGTCTAGATTCAAAAATTGTGAAATGGGTGGAATGCTGGCTTAAGGACAGAAAACAAAGTGTCTTAGTAAATGGAGTTCATTCAGCAGAGGGGGCTGTTACTAGTGGTGTTCCTCAGGGGTCAGTTCTGGGGCCTGTTTTGTTTAACATATTTATCTGCGATATCAGCAAAGGGCTACAGGGGAAAGTATGTCTCTTTGCAGATGATACAAAAATTTGCAACAGAGTGGATGTTCCAGGGGGGGTAGACAAAATGAGAAGTGATATACAACAATTGGAGGATTGGACAAATGACTGGGGTCTAAAGTTTAACACAGCAAAGTGTAAAATAATGCATTTAGGGAAGAAAAATCCAAATGTTAATTACAGACTCAATGACACTTTACTGACTGTTACAGACGAGGAACAGGACTTGGGAATTATTATTTCAGATGATTTAAAACTTAGTAAACAATGTAGTAATGCAGCGAGTAAGGCTAGCAGAATGCTTGGATGTATTGGTAGAGGTATTTGCAGCAGAAATAGTAAGGTTCTTATGCCACTTTATAGATCATTAGTTAGGCCTCATCTTGAGTATTGTGTGCAGTTCTGGAGACCATATCTTCAGAAGGATATTAACAAACTTGAATCTGTGCAAAGGAGGGCTACCAAAATGGTACATGGTCTAAAAAATAAAACTTACCAGGATAGGCTCAATGACCTAAATATGTATAGCTTAGAGGAGAGAAGGGAAAGAGGTGATATGATAGCAACTTTCAAGTACATTAAAGGGTTTAGTAAAACTGAGGCTGTGGGTATTTTACATAAAATGGAAAATTCAAGAACAAGGGGTCATGAGCTCAAGCTGAAGGGTAGTAGATTCAGGAGTAATTTGAGGAAGCACTTCTTTACAGAAAGAGTGATTGATTTATGGAATAAACTTCCTCAAGAGGTAGTAGCAACAAACACTGTGGGGGACTTTAAAAATGCATGGGACAAGCATAGGGCTATCCTACGAACTAGATAAGTTTATACTGTTAGGTAAGGTCGGGCAGACTTGCTGGGCCTATGGCTCTTATCTGCCGTCAATATCTATGTTTCTATGATGCAGCATAGCTAAAAACCCGACTAGAAAATATAACCTGAACATCTCTATGTAAAAAAGAAAGATAGTTTGTTCTAAGTATTCACACCCCATTGTAAAGGACTTTAAGCAGCAAATCAGTATGTATGTCCCAGGACCAGCAAGGGAGTGAGCCCTGTGCACACTCATGCTATTTCCCTATTCAGTTTAAGGAAGTTTACTATGAAATCTCATGAGATCACAACAAGAGTTTGTGACCTCAGCACTGCTGATCCCGACTGGCTGCTGCTCATTTCTTCCTTTTTTTACCTGCAGCTGGGCAGTAACTGAAAGATAACTTTTTACAGAACACTTACTCTGGTGAGCTGAGGAAATGGTGAGGTAAAATATCTTCCTTTTTTACATAGAGATGCTCAGGTGATATTTTCCTGTCAGCTTTTTACAGTTATACTGCATCAGTTTCAAGTGATTTAGCCTATGAGTATTATGTCTCTTTAACTATGAAATTATTGGCTTTTCTACTAGCTCCAGAGAGACTAGATCATTTTGTTGTATGAGGACTGTTTGATTAGTCCAGGAGCTTATTTGTATCTGTTTGATAACTGGCCACAGCAGAGGAGATACATATACTTAAGACGTTTCAGGTCCCCTGCCTACAAAATAATGCAAACGAAATTACAATTAAAAAGCATTTAAAATCTTTAAGTACACATTCCATTTTGTTCTCCCATAGCTAATTAGGGATATAAATAAGCTCATGAACATATTTAAAAAAAACACTTTGTAGTGTGCTGCAGGGTCAAGCTTTCGAGGTCTGGAATATTTTCTTCTGCCTCTATATGGGGGGAAAAACAAACACTATAAAATAACAGAAAAAATAGGTAACAAAATGAAAGTCACATACAGTATATTGAGCCAGTAAAGCTTCTGTGTGTGGCTGGGAGTGCAGAGTGTACAAGAAGTCAGGAATGAAGCAGAGGAACACATTACATCAATGCTACATACATAGCAGTCTGCTGCTGTTTATCTTACACCCAGCCCCTAATCTTATTGTAAACAACAAAGCTATTCCTGGCCCTATTCACAGGTAGAGCTCACATAATGCACGACCCAGCTCAGCCACACATCAGCAGCCAGGCAGGATATGGCAGCTCAGCCACACATCAGCAGCCAGGCAGGATATGGCAGCTCAGGCACTTCTGCTACAGAACTTCCTTCTCCGCTGAGAATCGCGAGCCATGCCCAGCCGCGCAGCATCCTGCTTTAAAGACAAGTTAGTGTTACCCTTACTATATAAAAGGATGATTAAGCAAGTACCAGCTTAGCTATGTAACCCTCCCATGCCTGCCCTATGTGCCTGGTGGGCTCTTTGGTAATCTGTAGGTGCCGTATCACAGACCAGAACTCTCTCTGTGCATCCACAACTCCCCACATACCT
Organism: Bombina bombina; assembly: GCF_027579735.1. Lineage (NCBI taxonomy): Eukaryota > Metazoa > Chordata > Amphibia > Anura > Bombinatoridae > Bombina > Bombina bombina. Next base: position 199,611,393 of record NC_069509.1, read on the forward strand.
TGCAATCACATAAGAAGCAAAATGATGGAGCGGACAACTAGATCTGGAATAAGTCATTTTGGATTACAATTTCTTGTTGAATTTAGACTTAATATCTAAACCAGTTTCTAGGGACAAGTGAAACTAACTGGAGATGGTATCTCTCTAAACAGAGCTTCAAAGTATTAAACCGGTTTCTTAAGAATGGTATCTCCTTGTAAATATGTACTAGACTGGAATACAACAGATGGCATCTCTGAACAGAACTTCAAAGTATGTCCTCATCACAGAGCTAAAGGCTTATGAAGACCTTGGGAGGGTCAGTACCATAACAACTTCATATTCATGGAACTTCAAAGGACGAATATAGCCCATGTTCTTATAAAAAGGGTCATAAACAGCATTGTCCAACATCAAAAGGAGGCTAACAACATATGTCCTGGAGTCCTGTCAAATGCCATTTCTTGGACAAGGGTGACACCTACAGTTAGTTGGCTACTTCTTCTGGGATTTATCAACTGGACATAAATTAAATTAGGCATTTGATTGGTTAAGACAATCTTTAAGTTGTGGCTATATTGCTTTAAATATGCTGTGTAAAGGACAGGTAGGAAGGACAAAATAACACCAAAGGTAATAGAGACTTCAGCTTTCTTTGCATGCACATACCCACAGGCATTAGTCTATACTGTAGATAGAGGAATAGAGCCTTGTATGTTAGACGCTTCTCTCAGCACTCATGTATAGATTTGTCATTTAATAAATTCATCCTTTTATAAGACTGGTGTAAGTATCAATCTTTAAATAAGGTAAATGGATTATAAGGAAAAGCCTGACACTGATTTTAGTCACTGACCCAATATTAGAAAAGTGGCTTTTTCATAAGATCCAACTTAAATGATCTGCATTTCCCAAAACAAAATCACTCATCCCAAATGCTGCCCAGTGACCAGGCTGGCAACAAACCCTCCCACGGCTGAAGGCAGCTCCGGGTGCACAAAGACACAGCTCTGCTGCGCTGCTATTTTAGTGAAGAGGAAACAGCAACTCAATTGTTGTGACACTGTGCAGAATAAAGAGTGCTATACAGAGGTCCCTCAAGTGTGCCAATCTGCGGCTGTCATGGTGGTACCACATAGTATGAATAGGTCTAAACCCGGTTATTCTGCACCATCCATAAGCAACCTGATACGGACCCTACAGCCTTATTTGTATGGTTATTGTTTCTGTGTGTCAGCCCTATCCTGTACCCTGCACTTTCCCTCTGTGACACCCCCAAATGCCCTACTCTCTCTCAGTGACCCTCCAACCCTTGCGTTCCCTCACCATCATTTTTGTTTCCTTCTAAAATTATTATATATATAATTTAATGGCAGTCACCAATGGTAGGATACCATGTCATTTAAATATCTGGTTTGTAGATACTGAATGTATCCTTGAGAAAGCCTGTTTAGGCAAAACAAGTGTCAGAAAGTCTGCAATACAATGAATTCACTGATGTGCCTGTAATAACTTGTTATGGGCCTATCATACCACCAAAAGAGCTCAATAAAAGCTCTAAACCCCATGAGTAACGTATTTCTGAATTTCTCGGTTTGATTTATATCAACAGGATCACACTATCTTTCCCTTTTGTTTTCTTGAGGTGCTGTTTGGACTCAAGGAAAGGATCAAAGAATTCAATTTTGGGACAGTATCATCATGTTGTGATATGTAATCATGTATATGATATATTTATATTTTTTCACTTATTGTGTTAATAGTTTGTCAAAAATGTATTTATATTTTGAGAATTGTGATTATTGGTTTTGTTGTTTATATATTCCTTCTATCTTAAATGAGTAATCTCCCCTCACTCATCTGCACCCCCAAGGAGATAGTGTTTTCCCAACTATCCCCCCCAAGGAATGTGCCCACCCCAAACTCAGCCCTACAAGGACCCCCTCCTCCTCCTCAAGGATTCACCTCCCATGCAAGAACCCCCTCCTCTTTTCACCCAAAAGTATCAAGAACCCCACCTTTCTCTTATCCACCGCAAGAAACCCCTTCCTCTTCTCCCCCAATTGTACCCCCAAGAACCCCCTCCTCCTCTTCTCCCCCCATTTCTTCTACCCCAAAAGTACCCCTAAGAATCCCCTTCTCTTGTCCCTCGCAAGAACCCCCCCTTTTCCTCCTCCCCCAAAATTACCCCTAAGTACCCCCATTTTATTGCTCCACTGCAAGAAACCCCCTCCTCCTCTCCCCCAAATGTACCCCTAAGAACCCCCTCTTCTCCCCCTTTCTTCTACCCCAAAAGTACCCCTAAGAATCCCCTCTTGTCCCCCAAAAGAACCCCTCCTCTTCTTCCCTGCAAGAATCCCCCTTCTCTTGCCCCAGAAGAATCCTCCTCCCCTTAACAAGAACCTTCCTAAGAACCCCCCTCTTCCTCCTCCCCCACAAGAAGCCCCCTATTCCTGACCCCCACAAGAACCCTCCTCCCCCAACAAGAAACCCCCCTCTTCCTCCTCCTCCCCACAAGAAGCCCCCCTCTTCCTCAACCTTCCCCACAAGAAGCCCCCCTCTTCCTCAACCTTCCCCACAAGAAGCCCCCCTCTTCCTCAACCTTCCCCACAAGAAGCCCCCCTCTTCCTCAACCTTCCCCACAAGAAATCCCCCCTCTTCCTCATCCTCCCCCACAAGAAATCCCCCCTCTTCCTCATCCTCCCCCACAAGAAATCCCCCCTCTTCCTCATCCTCCCCCACAAGAAACCCCCCTCTTCCTCATCCTCCCTCACAAGAAACCCCCCTCTTCCTCATCCTCCCTCACAAGAAACCCCCCTCTTCCTCATCCTCCCTCACAAGAACCCCCCCTCTTCCTCATCCTCCCTCACAAGAAACCCCCCTCTTCCTCATCCTCCCCCACAAGAACCCCCCCTCTTCCTCATCCTCCCCCACAAGAAACCCCCCCTCTTCCTCATCCTCCCCCACAAGAAACCCCCCCTCTTCCTCATCCTCCCCCACAAGAAACCCCCCCTCTTCCTCATCCTCCCCCACAAGAAACCCCCCCTCTTCCTCATCCTCCCCCACAAGAAACCCCCCCTCTTCCTCATCCTCCCCCACAAGAAACCCCCCCTCTTCCTCATCCTCCCCCACAAGAAACCCCCCTCTTCCTCATCCTCCCCCACAAGAAACCCCCCCTCTTCCTCATCCTCCCCCACAAGAAACCCCCCTCTTCCTCATCCTCCCCCACAAGAAACCCCCCTCTTCCTCATCCTCCCCCACAAGAACCCTCTTCCTCCTCCAATAAAAGAAGCCCCCTATTCCTGCCCCCCACAAAAACCTTCCTCCCCCCAAACAAGAACCCCCCTCTTCCTCCTTCTCCCCATAAGAAGCCCCCTCCTTCTGCACCCAAGAACCCTCTTCCTCCTCCCATACAAGAAGCCCCCTCCTCCTGACCACCACTGTAACCCGCAATCAACATCTCCTGACACCAACAGGGACCCCTCTCTCCCAGTGACCCCCGCATACCATTGAGCCGTACAGAGAATTGCCTCCTCTTCCTATCGTGCTCCACCCGGATGGAGCCGGCCTGTTCCATAGTGTCCGGGGCAGAGTGCGCCATGTACGGCTGGGGGTTCCCCAAACACTACCAGAAAAATCAGCTGGAGGTCACGTGCGCAGTGCGTCCAATCAGTGAACTGCAAGTGATCCGACCAATCGCAGCGAGATTCCAGATAATGATAGCCAATTGCCGTACTATTCTCTAGTGTGTCCAATCAGAGTAATGCTAGATGAACAGCCAATCAGCGCATAGTGTTCTGTGTTTGCATACATTCCATAGTATGTTAGTTAAACGCCAGCTGATTACATTGTGTCACGTGACTGACCTTATTTGGATATTTACAACTTATCACGTGACTGGCACAATATTATATATTACATCATTATATTACATTATTATATTATATTACATCATCATATTATATCACATTATTATATTTTATTAGATTATATTACATCATTATATTACATTATTAAATTATATTATTTTATTCTATTACATTAAAGTTTTGTATTACATTATTATAATTTATTACAGTATTACATTACATTATTATATTATTATAAATTACATTATTATATTATTATATATTACATTATTATCTTATTATATATTACATTATTATATTATTATACATTACATTATTATATTATTATATATTACATTATTATCTTATTATATATTACATTTATTATATTATATTATTATACATTACATTATTATATTATTATACATTACATTATTAAATTATTATATATTACATTATTATCTTATTATATATTACATTTATTATATTATTATACATTACATTATTATATTATACATTACATTATTATCTTATTATATATTACATTATTATATTATATTACTATAATATAACTGCCCTCCTAAAAGTTTGCAACAACATCCAAACTGGCATGGAACAAGGAGACCTAACTGGAGCTATTTTCCTTGATTTTGCAAAGGCCTTTGACACAGTAGACCATGACATACTACTGCTCAAACTAAAAAACTCTGGTATTGCTGATCGTCCGTTAACCTGGTTTAAATCATATGTATCAGATCGATCACAATATGTCTCCATTTCTAACAGTGACTCTCCCTCTCTCAGTCACGTGTGGTGTTCCCCAAGGTTCCATTCTCGGCCCCCTACTATTCACATTATTTATAAATGATTTGCCTTATGTCTGCAAATCCTCAACTGTACACATGTACGCAGACGACACGGTAATCTATGCAAACCATTCCGATCTGCAGCAGCTTGAAGCAGTGCTCCAAGACCAGTTCACAGAGGTAGAAAAGTGGATCTCAAAAAACAAACTCTTCCTAAACACTGACAAAACAGTCACAATGATCTTTGGGACGGGACCTAAATTACACAAATTACAAAATTCCCATCTACGCATCAAAACAAAATCCAATTGCACGCTTACCGCAGTCCACTCTTTCAAATACTTGGGTATGTTGTTAGACCAGAGCTTTCCAAACTTTTCATGTTGGTGACACACTTTTTAGACCTACATCATTTTGTGACACAGTAATTTAGTTGTACTAGCAAACAGGAGGTTAAACTAACTTGGTTTAAGAGATACGGACACATACATAAATGATATAATAACGATATGTATTTACAAGTAACAGTAAGTATGTGCAAGAATTAAAAAAAAGTTTAATAACACCAATAACTACTTACTATTTTAATGGGATGTATGAGGTTGATGGGATGAACACAGTTTCTGAATATTTGGTGGAATATTAGCTAAAGCCACTCATTTCATCATCAAGCATTTTTAAGCTTCCACTTCCTATCCATATATCAAGACCAGGAGCAGCAATGCACTACTGGGAGCTAGCTGCAAAAAAAACTGACTTCTGACTTCATCTCAAGCTGCCGCCCTCAGCTCTGTGAGTCCGACTGACTACTGTCTGTGCTGCAAACACACTGCTGTCCCACTCACTGACTACACATGCAGTCACTAGCTGATTGAGGAGACTACACGTGCAGTCAGGAGCCAATGTGCCGCCAATGGAAATAGTTTCAGTTCCCACTGAGCTGCATCAATAGGTTAAGATGATCTGTGACCCACTAGGTATCAATCACGTGTCAACCATGTGATATGCGTAGCAGGTAGGCGAAAATGTCGGAAACTAAAAAAAAAATGTAAATTCAAAAAAATTTCTGCTGAAGCAGGGACACACCTACACACTTCTGCCGACACACTAATGTGTCACGACACACAGTTTGGAAAGCACTGTGTTAGACCCTAATCTATCTTTTGGCCTCCACATAGAAAAACTTGCATCTAAACTTTATCCAAAACTAGGTGCCCTGTACAGAAACAAATCTTGCCTTAGCCCTACAGTAAAGGAAAAGATTGTACAGCAAATGCTGATGCCTATCATGGATTACGGGGACGTAGTATACGCACCTGCACCGCAAACTCACCTTAATAAACGTAATACATTGCATAACTCGTTCTGCCACTTTGTGCTACAATGTAACTACAGGACCCACCATTGTGACATGCTAAAAGAACTAAACTGGCTGTCGCTGGAATCCAGACGCACCCTCCATCTTTCCTGCCTTGTGTTTAAGAGCCTTTCTGGGAAGCTCCCACCCTACCTGAGCAGAATGCTCTCCCCGGCTATTCCCACCACCTATAACCTCCGATCCAATAACAGCACATTATTTAGCTTGCCTCCATACAAAAAGAAAGCAGCTCGATCCTCCTTTTCCTACAGAGCGCCACAGTTATGGAATGACCTCCCGCACACTTTCAAACCTTCCTCAAGCCTAATATCCTTTAAGAGATCCCTCTCTACATATCTCAAATATGTATCAATGCAATGTTTTGTGGACCCAGGACATACTTGAAAACGAGAGAAATCTCAATGTATCCTTCCTGGTAAAATATTTTATAAATAAATAAATATATTACATTATTATATTATTATATAGAATATTATTATATAGAACATTATTATATTATTATACATTACATTATAATATTATTATATATTACATTATTAAATTATATTATTATACATTGCATTATTATATTGTTATACATTACATTATTATATTATATTATTATACATTACATTATTATATTCTTATATATTACATTATTATATTATATTATTATACATTACATTATTATATTATACATTACATTTTTATATTATTATATATTGCATTATTATATTATATTATTATACATTACATTATTATATTATTACTGTATATATTACATTATTAAATTATATTATTATACATTACATTACTATATTATTATATAATACATTATTATATTATTATATATTACATTATTATATTATACATTACATTTTTATATTATCATATATTACATTATTATATTATATTATTATACATTACATTATTATATTATTATACATTACATTATTATATTATTATATATTACATTATTATATTATACATTACATTTTTATTTTATTATATATTACATTATTATATTATATTATTATACATTACATTATTATATTATTATACATTGCATTATTATATTGTTATACATTACATTATTATATTATTATATATTACATTATTATATTATACATTACATTTTTATATTATTATATATTACATTATTATATTATATTATTATACATTGCATTATTATATTGTTATACATTACATTATTATATTATTATATATTACATTATTATATTATACATTACATTTTTATATTATTATATATTACATTATTATATTATATTATTATACATTACATTATTATATTATTATACATTGCATTATTATATTGTTATACATTACATTATTATATTATTATATATTACATTATTGGGGCACATTTAGAAAATTAACCAGAGATCTGATCTCTGGTTAATCTCCTGAGCGCTAATTGCTATCACAAGCTCGCAGTAGCAATAACCAAGCACTTGTAATGGCTGGTTATTTATTGCATGGTCAAATTTACCTGTTTATTGGCGCACAATAAATTAGCGATCCACTTGTAATCTGGCCTTGCTTTTTTTTGTATTAATACGTTTGCAACCCCCTGTGAACAACTGAGTTGGATATATTTTGTACTGGACTTTAAACTTAAAGCTATAAGCTCTGATCTGTGTGAGTACCAGACCAAGTTGGGCACCTTAATGGTTTAACAATTTAACACTATGGTTTGTTTCTGTTCTCTTTGAGGTCACGTTGAGGAATTACATGGACATTCATCAGTCATAATAACACACAATGCCCGGTGTTGTATTCTTTTATTTTAGTGTCCCTTTAATAAAGGTCTAGCTCAGTGTCCCTTTCATAAAGGTCTAGCCCAGTGTCTCTTTAATAAAGGTCTAGCTCAGTGTCCCTTTCATAAAGGTCTAGCCCAGTGTCTCTTTAATAAAGGTCTAGCCCAGTGTCTCTTTAATAAAGGTCTAGCCCAGTGTCCCTTTCATAAAGGTCTAGCCCAGTGTCCCTTTAATAAAGGTCTCGCCCAGTGTCCCTTTAATAAAGGTCTCGCCCAGTGTCCCTTTTTATAAAGGTCTAGCCCAGTGTCCCTTTAATAAAGGTCTCGCCCAGTGTCCCTTTTTATAAAGGTCTAGCCCAGTGTCCCTTTTTATAAAGGTCTAGCCCAGTGTCCCTTTTTATAAAGGTCTAGCCCAGTGTCCCTTTAATAAAGGTCTAGCCCAGTGTCCCTTTTTATAAAGGTCTGGCCCAGTGTCCCTTTCATAAAGGTCTAGCTCAGTGTCCCTTTCATAAAGGTCTAGCTCAGTGTCCCTTTCATAAAGGTCTAGCTCAGTGTCCCTTTCATAAAGGTCTAGCCCAGTGTCTCTTTAATAAAGGTCTAGCTCAGTGTCCCTTTAATAAAGGTCTAGCTCAGTGTCCCTTTCATAAAGGTCTAGCTCAGTGTCCCTTTAATAAAGGTCTAGCTCAGTGTCCCTTTCATAAAGGTCTAGCTCAGTGTCCCTTTAATAAAGGTCTAGCCCAGTGTCTCTTTAATAAAGGTCTATCCCACTGTTCCTTTGATAAAGCTCTAGACCAGTCACCCTTTAATAAAGATCTATCCCAGTGCCCCTTTTATAGCTCAGTGTGCCTTTAATAAAGGTCTAGCTCAGTGTCCCTTTAATAAAGATCTAGCCCGGTGTCCCTTTTTATAACAGTCTACCTCAGTGTCCCTTTTTATAAAGGTCCAGTCCAAATTTTCTTTTAATAAAGGTCTAGCTCAGTATCCCTTTAATAAAGGTCTAGCCCAGTGTCCCTTTTTATAAAGCTCTAGCCCAGTGTCCCTTTAATAAAGGTCTAGCCCAGTGTCCCTTTTTATAAAGGTCTAGCCCAGTGTCCCTTTTTATAAAGCTCTAGCCCAGTGTCCCTTTAATAAAGGTCTAGCCCAGTGTCCCTTTTTATAAAGCTCTAGCCCAGTGTCCCTTTAATAAAGGTCTAGCCCAGTGTCCCTTTAATAAAGGTCTAGCCCAGTGTCCCTTTTTATAAAGCTCTAGCCCAGTGTCCCTTTAATAAAGGTCTAGCCCAGTGTCCCTTTAATAAAGGTCTAGCCCAGTGTCCCTTTAATAAAGGTCTAGCCCAGTGTCCCTTTTTATAAAGGTCTAGCCCAGTGTCCCTTTTTTTATAAAGGTCTCACCCAGTGTCCCTTTTTATAAAGGTCTCGCCCAGTGTCCCTTTTTATAAAGGTCTCGCCCAATGTCCCTTTTTTTATAAAGGTCTAGCCCAGTGTCCCTTTTTTTATAAAGGTCTAGCCCAGTGTCCCTTTTTATAAAGGTCTAGCCCAGTGTCCCTTTTTTTATAAAGGTCTAGCCCAGTGTCCCTTTTTTTATAAAGGTCTCGCCCAGTGTCCCTTTTTATAAAGGTCTCGCCCAATGTCCCTTTTTTTATAAAGGTCTCGCCCAGTGTCCCTTTTTATAAAGCTCTAGCCCAGTGTCCCTTTTTATAAAGGTCTAGCCCAGTGTCCCTTTTTATAAAGGTCTAGCTCGGTGTCCCTTTTTATAAAGGTCTAGCCCAGGGTCCCTTTTTATAAAGGTCTAGCTCAGTGTCCCTTTTTATAAGGGTCTAGCCCAGTGTCCCTTTTTATAAAGGTCTAGCCCAGTGTCCCTTTTTATAAAGGTCTAGCTCGGTGTCCCTTTTTATAAAGGTCTCGCCCAATGTCCCTTTTTATAAAGGTCTGGCCCAGTGTCCCTTTTTATAAAGGTCTAGCCCAATGTCCCTTTTTATAAAGGTCTAGCTCGGTGTCCCTTTTTATAAAGGTCTAGCCCAGTGTCCCTTTTTATAAAGGTCTAGCTCGGTGTCCCTTTTTATAAAGGTCTAGCTCGGTGTCCCTTTTTATAAAGGTCTCGCCCAATGTCCCTTTTTATAAAGGTCTAGCTCGGTGTCCCTTTTTATAAAGGTCTAGCCCAGTGTCCCTTTTTATAAAGGTCTAGCTCGGTGTCCCTTTTTATAAAGGTCTAGCCCAGTGTCCCTTTTTATAAAGGTCTAGCTCGGTGTCCCTTTTTATAAAGGTCTCGCCCAGTGTCCCTTTTTATAAAGGTCTAGCTCGGTGTCCCTTTTTATAAAGGTCTAGCCCATTGTCCCTTTTTATAAAGGTCTAGCCCAGTGTCCCTTTTTATAAAGGTCTAGCTCGGTGTCCCTTTTTATAAAGGTCTCGCCCAGTGTCCCTTTTTATAAAGGTCTAGCTCTGTGTCCCTTTTTATAAAGGTCTAGCCCATTGTCCCTTTTTATAAAGGTCTAGCCCATTGTCCCTTTTTATAAAGGTCTAGCCCAGTGTCCCTTTTTATAAAGGTCTAGCCCAGTGTCCCTTTTTATAAAGGTCTAGCCCAGTGTCCCTTTTTATAAAGGTCTAGCTCGGTGTCCCTTTTTATAAAGGTCTCGCCCAGTGTCCCTTTTTATAAAGGTTTAGCTCGGTGTCCCTTTTTATAAAGGTCTAGCCCATTGTCCCTTTTTATAAAGGTCTAGCCCAGTGTCCCTTTTTATAAAGGTCTAGCTCGGTGTCCCTTTTTATAAAGGTCTCGCCCAGTGTCCCTTTTTATAAAGGTCTAGCTCTGTGTCCCTTTTTATAAAGGTCTAGCCCATTGTCCCTTTTTATAAAGGTCTAGCCCATTGTCCCTTTTTATAAAGGTCTAGCCCAGTGTCCCTTTTTATAAAGGTCTAGCCCATTCTCCCTTTTTATAAAGGTCTAGCCCATTGTCCCTTTTTATAAAGGTCTAGCCCAGTGTCCCTTTTTATAAAGGTCTAGCTCGGTGTCCCTTTAATAAAGATGCAAAAGAGAAAGTCAGCGCTAAGCTTAAAATTACCATAAGATGCCACTCCAAATCCACCTCCCTTCAAATGAAAATACTAGAACAGATTGTACAAAAAATAGGAGGGCGCTAGAAAGCTAATAGTAAGAAACACATTTATTCATAGACTCTGCAAAATATTGATATTTTAAAAAAGGGGGACGTCTCCCCTATAAAATAAATACATAGTAACGTATCACATGTGAAATTGGCAAACAAAGGCAAAAAAGGGAGGCCTTCCTATACCACCATTAAAAAAATCTATGTATAAAAAGTCTTGATTTAGAAAGCAAATAGTTGCCACATTCGGCAATGTTGTATAAAAACTGTATCACTTGTATCGCTTATTGGAAACAAAAGACAAATCCTCTGTTAGCAAGTCTGTTTTAACCGCTTCTTATTAGACAAAATATACACAGTCGCCTGTATCCCTCTTGGAGAAAAAAAGCCAGATCCTTTGTGAACGTTTTATGATTTTATGTCAAGACAGGAGGCTTCATATTTTGCTTTATTCTTTACTGACACCAAAAACAACAGCAAAGAAACTGAAAGGAAGAAAAAATAATGACACAGCAACAGCGTATAACCAATCAGGATACAGCATAACAATAAAGAGTCCAGAACAATCTAAATCCTTCCTCTTTTCTTTGCTGCACCAAGAACATCAGGTCACGTATCATTGTTCTCCTTTTAATAAATATATTTACAATGTTTTATTTGACAGTCTTTGCATATTAGCATTTCCATTTCTCTATTTCTTTTTAACAACAAAAGTTTTCATTTATCATCTAAACCTTGTATGTTTATTGTAATAGCTGTATTGTTTTGCTTTTTATTTAACATTAACCTTGTGGGTTAAGACTGCTTCGATAATAAATTTTGGTGCAAATGTTTGGTTAAAATTATTCCTTAACGGCTCATTTTGGTTATTATTTTTTCTGCAATGTTTTGTTAAAATTATTCCTTACGGCTCAGCCACTTCAGTGTAGCTGCTCCGTTCCTTACCTAGTCAAGCTCTGTCTGTCAGGCTCTCGGTATGCCTGACAGTTTGTAATTGGTGGCGCTACTTCGGAGCAACCGCCTTGCTTGCAGGTTGCTCCGTTTTTGCCTCCCGCCTGACCGCTTGTCAGAAGTCCTCCTCAAGCCCCTCCGTCTGGGCCGGTGCCGCGATATTACGGACACACACCTGACCAGAGGTTATTAATCTGTACTGGTCGGGTGTGTGAGCCGCGGCCTGTGTCGGTTCCGGCTCTGGAGTGTGGCAGGAGTTAGTTTCGATTTTGCGGTTGGGTGTCCCCAGGGTTTTTTACAAACGATTAAAATTTTGCCACCTTTTAGTACCGTAATTTAAACTCCTTTATCTTTTTTTGTTACATTCAATATTTTAAGCAATACTATTTGGCCGTTTTTGTTTTCCTGCCCTTTTTATTGCTTATTAGTCTTAAATGTTTTTTCATCATTGCCTCAGCTCTTATAGCTCATTGATTAGCCTTGCTGCCTCTCATGCAAGAGGTTGAGAGTTCGAATCTGACCTTCACCCATTAGGAAACAAGCTACAGAAAATATTTTATTCTGTTTTTAACTATCTTTATTAAAAAAAAAAAAAAAAAAAAAAGATATTTCTTTTAAAAAGTCTCCTTTATTAAACTTTCTGTTTAGCCTTGGGGACTAACACTGTAAACTGACAGTTTTGAGGTTCAGGGTTCAATTCCTGACTATTCAACATAATTTAAATTTTATTGTTTCCTATTAATATTATGATTTTTATGTCAATTTTTTACTTTTTTTATTTAGATCATAACTCAGACTGCAACGATTAGACTAATGGAGTCTGCCGACCCTGTCATTGACCCCGCCCCTTCTTCCTCTCAATCTAAAGAGGAACTTTTAACCTATATTAATTTAGCCATAGCTTCGGCACTAAAACATAATATTCCCCCTTCAGAGAATGTTTTAGAACAACCTATGCCCCCTCATGTTGAGGAATCCTCTTCCTCCTCTTCCTCTGATTCAGAATCTCCAATATCGCGCAAGCGCCATTGGAAGACCCGTTCTTGCTCCGCTTCACATAGAAGCAAAGCTCTGAGACATAAAGCCCCTCCCCCGGGCGTTTCACATAGGGGTGCCAGAACCTCCTCCCCAGAGGTTAAACGGGGTAAACGAACCCTTCCCCCCTTGGGTACACGAAGGGGGGTCCAGAGCTCTGACTCTGAAAATTTTGACATGGAAGACTATATGGAGTCTTTTCCTGGGTTAGATTGGGAGGAGGATCCTCAGTCTGACCTAGAACAGGATCCATTCCCGTCCCCTCGGGCGGAGGCTCCTCGCTCTCGATCTTCCCAGAGAAGAAATATTGAATTTGAAGACGAAATGGTTGACCCGGCTGGGAACCCCATTTTCAGTCCCAAACACATTAAACATCCCAGATCATCTGACTGGGCATTAGCGCCTCACCTCTCTTGCTTTTTGCAGAGATCGCTCAGGAAACCTCTCGATCGTGAAGATCGTAATAAACTACGTGCAGAATGCCGTAGACACTCCCTCCCTGGTAGGGAATCTGTAACTCCTGAATTTGACGCTAAACTCGCTACCTTTCTAACTAGAAAAGGTAGAGACCCTAGAAAGGGCTTAGACAAGGCTCTCAGAGGGGTTCAGGATAAACTTCTGGACACTTCGGGTCCTTTGGCCCAGATTCTACATCTTTCGGATGAAGCCCTTCTCTCCGGCTCTCCTTTAGATCCTTTTGCCATTCGAGAATGGGCCTTTCGAGCTTTTTGCTTCCTCGGCAACGCCAACGTTGCCATCTCTACTGAACGCAGAAGGTCGGCGTTGTTGCGAATTAATCCCAGATTGGCTGTTCTCGCTGTCGAGGAAGCAGGCTCTTCTGCCAAGGGTCTTCTCTTTGGAGAACCCTTCTTAGATATCATGAGACATTATGTTTCTATTTTTACCTCTATCGACAAGATTCAAGCCTCCCTTAGAAGAGTTTTTAACCCTTCCAATCGGGTTTTTGGCAGGGCCGGCAGATTCAGGGGTCGTCTGCCCGGCCGGCAACAATTCATGGTCCAGCAGTTGCTTTCCAACAGTACCCCTCCTACCCTCAGAGAACTCTCTTCCCACCAAGATCTCGAGCTGCCAGAACCAGACCAGCCCTTCCTAGGCCAACCTTACCTCCAGGCCCCTCCAATACCCAGAGTGAGTACTCCTCCTTTACACCTGACTTCTTTCCCCATGTCTCCCTTTGCAGGCAGACTGTCCCTTTTTTCCCATTCGTGGGATTTAATATCTCAGGATCCTTGGATTGCTCAAACAGTGAGAGGCTTCAAGCTCGAATTCATATGCCCTCCTTTCCAGAGTGGTCCCCCAAAGCCCCTGAACCTCTCAAAATCAAATATAGACCTTATTGGTTCAGAAGTTCAATCTCTCCGTCTGAAAGGTGCTATAGAGGAGGTTTCGAACCAACAAGTCGGTTTTCTAAGCAACCTTTTTCTAGTGAAGAAAAAGACAGGTGGTTTTCGTCCTGTCATCAATCTTCGGGACTTGAATTTCTTCGTGGTATACCGCCATTTCAAGATGGAGGGTATCCACATGCTCAGGGACCTTCTACATCTCGGAGACTGGTTCGTCCGCCTAGATTTGACAGATGCCTACCTTACGGTACCTGTTTTCCCAGACCATCGGAAATTCCTCAGATTCCGCTGGGACGAAATGATATGGCAGTTTACTTGCCTTCCTTTCGGCCTCAGTTCAGCTCCTTGGTGTTTCACCAAGCTTCTAAAACCCGTCGTGGCAATCCTCAGAGGCAAAGGCATTCGCCTTATCATTTATCTGGACGACATTCTCCTTATGGCAGAAGATCAATCTTCCCTCCTTTCTCACTTACACACAACCTCCTCCCTTCTTCAAGGGCTGGGATTTGTGATCAACTCGGAAAAGTCAGCTCTAACTCCCTCTCAGTAGGTAGAGTTTCTGGGTTTTCTCATAGACTCCACCTGTCATGTTCTGTCTCAGGATATCATGTGAGAGCCTCATTGTCTGGAACAGTTGCTTTAAAGGAAGATTAGTAGAAGCCATACTGATTGAAAATGAAAACAAATTTATTTAAACAACAAAATACTTTGTTTAAGCAAATACTTGCAGAATATTTAAATATGCTACTCAGGTATGTTAAGACCACATACAGCAGGAGTGAAAATAAAGAAAACTAGTAAGCAGAGATGCAGATTCAAAAAGGAAAATCTTTCTCTTGGTAATAACTGAAATGTAAGATTTGCACAAGGCAGAAAACAACTTGTAAACAGGTAGCAGGTTTAAAGGTAAAGTCTTTCTCCTTGTAATTGTTGAGTCCAGGAATTGCACAAGGCAGGAAACAACTTGCAAACTGGTAACAGGTTTAAAGGTAAAGTCTCTCTCCTTGTAATTGCTGAGTGCAGGAATTGCACAATGCAGGAAACAACTTGCAAACTGGTAACAGGTTTAAAGGTAAAGTCTCTCTCCTTGTAATTGCTGAGTGCAGGAATTGCACAATGCAGGAAACAACTTGCAAACTGGTAACAGGTTTAAAGGTAAATTCTCTCTCCTTGTAATTGCTGAGTGCAGAAAATGCACAAGGCAGGAAACAAACTTGCAAACTGGTAACAGGTTTAAAGGTAAAGGCTTTGTCCTGGTAATACCTTGTAAACAGGTGCTAAGGTGAAATCTTTCTCCAAAGAAGTACAGGAAACAGGTTCTGACTTGACAAAACAGATCCAATGTGAAGACACTAATGCAGACTAAAAGCCCTCCTTAAATAGGGAGGTTTTGCACAGGGTTGGTTCTGATTAATTCCAGAATTGAGAACACCTGTGTGTTGCACAGGTGTAATAACAAGTAAGGCAAATAGTTATTTATCAGATCTTTTAAGATCCATGCTATTGCTAGAACTGGCTGTGGCTCAACATGTAAGCAAACAGAAATAGCAACCACAGAGCCACAGGTTCAAATCCCCACACAGCCCTTCTTAGCAGAATGCCTCCCAGACCTTTTCTTTTTCTTTTTCGTCTGGAGGCTTGGTTCATGACAGATGCCCCCTCCAAAGAGCGCACTCTGGGCGCTCAAAGCCTGTTCAAACATCTGAAGGTGGGATTTACAAACAAGTGTTCCATTTGAAGCCCTAATACAATCAGATGGAATGGATTCTTTGCTTGGAACAGCTGCCTGAGATTGGGGACCCTTAGAAGATATCCCTGTAGGCATAACAAGAGCTGAAAAACCAAGACAGTTTTGATTTAGAGGTTCCTGATTATACCCAGCAGCTTGCAATGGACTGGCTGATAGGCAGGGTACCTCCGGGTAGGAAAAGACCTCTCCTTCAGAGTCAAGGAATTCGTTATCTGGGTCATATTTGCCTGATGGGTAGAGTACCTCTGGGTAAGGTATGACCTCTCCTTCAGAGTCCAGGAATTCATTTTCTGTGTCATTTATATCCAATTCAACCATCTCATCCAATTCTTTCTCAGTCAATGAGTAGCTGGGTGAAGGTGGTACAAGGAGGTGTGGATCTTTAGAATTGGCAGAGTCTGATTCAGCTGGAAGGTTTGTCACTTTTATGTCTGATGAGTGACTTTTGTTAGCTGGATCTCCAGCCAGGGCAGAAACAAGGTAATGTGCAGGATTTCCAGGAGGTATTTTTGCAGAGTTCCCCAATGTGGTTGATGCAGAAACAGACGCAGTGGTATGGGTAATGGATGTAGTTGGAGTTGTAGTCCCAATGACCATCTGTTTCAAATCAGGTACCATTTCTTGAAGCGTGTTAGAAACGGTTGTTTGTAGAATTGATGTATTCTCAGTAGCTGGATCTTCTCCAGGAGTATCTTTAAGTTTGCTAGTGGAAGAATAATTTGTTCCCTTAACATCAGAGTCCATTTTAAACTTGGCTATATCTCGACTTGATCCTCTAGGGGGTCTTACTGGACACCCTGTGATGTGGTGACCAGTTCCCCCACAATAGAAACAGAGGTTAAGCTGTCTTCGCCGAATTTTCTCCTCTTCTGTTAAGGGTTCTTTAAAACCTTTCCTTGTTTGGGAGGTAACTTTAGACAAGGTTTCGGTTGGGAGAGATAACATTTCCACCAGCTCCATAAAGTTAATGAGTATGTCCTTAATAAACTTTAACACTGAATCCAATATAGCAATAATCCCAGAGGGCTCTT
Organism: Bombina bombina; assembly: GCF_027579735.1. Taxonomy (NCBI): domain Eukaryota; kingdom Metazoa; phylum Chordata; class Amphibia; order Anura; family Bombinatoridae; genus Bombina; species Bombina bombina. The sequence continues at coordinate 199,628,388 of NC_069509.1, forward strand.
TTTTAGGGTCTTCACATTCTGTCATGTTCTGTCTCAGGATATCATGTGAGAGCCTCATTGTCTGGAACATTTGCTTTAAAGGAAGATTAGTAGAAGCCATACTGATTGAAAATGAAAACAAATTTATTTAAACAACAAAATAATTTGTTTAAGCAAATACTTGCAGAATATTTAAATATGCTACTCAGGTATGTTAAGACCACATACAGCAGGAGTGAAAATAAAGAAAACTAGTAAGCAGAGATGCAGATTCAAAAAGGAAAATCTTTCTCTTGGTAATAACTGAAATGTAAGATTTGCACAAGGCAGAAAACAACTTGTAAACAGGTAGCAGGTTTAAAGGTAAAGTCTTTCTCCTTGTAATTGTTGAGTCCAGGAATTGCACAAGGCAGGAAACAACTTGCAAACTGGTAACAGGTTTAAAGGTAAAGTCTCTCTCCTTGTAATTGCTGAGTGCAGGAATTGCACAATGCAGGAAACAACTTGCAAACTGGTAACAGGTTTAAAGGTAAAGTCTCTCTCCTTGTAATTGCTGAGTGCAGGAATTGCACAATGCAGGAAACAACTTGCAAACTGGTAACAGGTTTAAAGGTAAATTCTCTCTCCTTGTAATTGCTGAGTGCAGAAAATGCACAAGGCAGGAAACAAACTTGCAAACTGGTAACAGGTTTAAAGGTAAAGGCTTTGTCCTGGTAATACCTTGTAAACAGGTGCTAAGGTGAAATCTTTCTCCAAAGAAGTACAGGAAACAGGTTCTGACTTGACAAAACAGATCCAATGTGAAGACACTAATGCAGACTAAAAGCCCTCCTTAAATAGGGAGGTTTTGCACAGGGTTGGTTCTGATTAATTCCAGAATTGAGAACACCTGTGTGTTGCACAGGTGTAATAACAAGTAAGGCAAATAGTTATTTATCAGATCTTTTAAGATCCATGCTATTGCTAGAACTGGCTGTGGCTCAACATGTAAGCAAACAGAAATAGCAACCACAGAGCCACAGGTTCAAATCCCCACACAGCCCTTCTTAGCAGAATGCCTCCCAGACCTTTTCTTTTTCTTTTTCGTCTGGAGGCTTGGTTCATGACACCACCTCAGGTCTGCTCCTCCTTCCCCAAGAGAAGATCGACAAGATCAAATTAGAAATTCAAGAAGTACTAGCGTCCCCCATGATATCTATCCGTCAACTTGCCAGAATTATCGGGCTCCTCGCCTCCTCCATTCAGGCAATTTTTCCTGCCCCCCTGCATTACCGAGCAATGCAGAGGCTGAAGATTCAATCTTTCAGAGAATGTCGTTCATATCACCAGATGATTTGTTTGAACGAGGAGGTCCGTGCAGAAATGTCCTGGTGGCTCCGTCACATGGAATCCTGCATTGGCAAGGCTATCTTCGGATCCTCGCCAGACTTTGTCCTTTCTTCAGATGCCAGTCTGCTGGGTTGGGGGGCGTCTTTCGAGACTTCGGCGACGGGGGGATCTTGGTCCCCTCTGGAACAGTCGCTTCACATCAATTGTCTAGAGCTCTTGGCAGGATCTTTTGCCATCCGCTCGTTCTCCAAACAGTTTACAAATTGTTGCATCCTCCTTCGTATGGACAACATATCTGCGGTCCAATACATCAATCGTTTAGGAGGGACGAAATCCAAGATGCTATCAGACCTTACCTCAGAATTGTTCAGATTCTGTGCCTCCCGCAACATTTCCCTCCGGGCTCAATATATTCCTGGAGTCTCCAATATTGTCGCGGACTGGTTTTCTCGTTTTTGGAGAGACTCCAGCGATTGGCGACTTCTTCGCCCCATTTTTCTGCAAATTCAGAGTATTCTCGGTCCCTTTTCAGTGGACCTTTTTGCTTCCAGGATCAACCATCAATTGCCCCGCTACTTCAGCTGGCTTCCGGATCCGGGGAGCGAAGCTTCGGATGCTTTTCTACAGAAATGGCCTCAATGCGGAGCTTATGCTTTTCCCCCCTTCTCGCTCATCACGAGAACCCTTTGGTCGGTCAGGAGACTCAAATGCTCCCTAACAATAGTTACCCCCTTCTGGCCAATGCAACCCTGGTTCCCTCTTCTTCTGGAGATGGTAATCTCCCCTCCTCTCCTTCTGCCCAATCAGTTAGACATTCTTTCAGACCCTCAAGGGGAACCACATCCCCTGGTTCTCCAGAACCGCCTTCCCCTGCTAGCTTGGCAGATTTCAGGGGATCTTGGTCTTCAGAAGGCCTTTCAAGAGACGCTTAGCTCCTCCTTCGAGAATCTTGGGACCCTGGCACCAGGAAATGTTACGCTTCAGCCTGGACGTCATGGGCTTGTTGGTGTTCTCGCAGGCAAGTTGATCCCTTTTCAGCCCCTGTAGTTCTTATTGCAAATTTTCTTTCTGAACTTTTTTCCCAAGGGAAGGCTTATCGCTCCATTAATGTCGTCCGCTCCGCAATTTCAGCGGGCCATTTTCCAGTTGATGGCAATCCGGTTGGTAGACATCCCTTGGTTTGCAGGATTTTAAAAGCTATTCGGTTGAAAGTTCCCCCTTCTGCTCGATACACTCACCTTTGGGATGTCTCCATCATGCTAACCTTTCTTAGGGATTGGCCTCCCAATATAGAACTTTCTCTTAAACAGTTGTCGGCCAAGTTGGCGATGCTGCTCTGCTTAGTTTCCTTCCGCAGAATTTCGGACATCCGTGCATTGGATATTGAAGGCATTTCCTTTTCCCCTGAGGGCGTTACCTTTTCCATCTCTAAACGCACAAAATCCATGTCATCTTCCATTTTTTACCCTTATTTCCCTGACGACCCTCAACTCTGTGTGGCTCTCTGTTTGAAAGCTTATCTTTCTAGGACGATTTCCTCCCGCCCTTCCTCCGGAGGTCAATTGCTAATTTCTTTTGTTCCACCCTTTCGTCCTGTCTCTTCTCCCACTTTGGCCAGATGGGTTCGTTGGCTCATGTCCTCCGCAGGCATTGACCTTTCTTTTGGAGCTCATTCTGTTCGGGGTGCGGCTGCATCCAGAGCTCTCTTATCGGGTAGTAGCCTTCAAGATATCCTTAAAGCTGCAGATTGGTCTTCTTCAACCACCTTTTCTTGTTTCTATTTTAAACCCATTCTTCACGCTTCTGAGTCTTTACTTTTAGTGCGTTAAAATTGCAAAATATGAAGCCTCCTGTCTTGACATAAAATTCAGATTATTATAACCTTGGTGACTAAATAATCTTGATTTTATTAAAGACAGGAGGCGAATATTTTCCCACCCCTTTTCTTGCCTCTCCCAATACAGGTTTATAAAAAAAATAAAAAAATTCTGATAAGGATATTGAAATGTTATGTATGTTCTTTAATTTATTCTTTAGATGTGTCTAAGAGAACAATTATTATTATCATTTTATTTTTTCTTTCCAGTGTAATTCGGTGGATGGTTTTCTTCCTGGATTCTCTCAAGGCTTCACTAGGACCTTCTTCAAAGCTTCGAATTCCTTACTTCCCAGGATGTTGTTGATGTTCCTTCTTCTATAATCTGCTAGTTCTTCACCAAAGAAAAGAGGAAGGATTTAGATTGTTCAAGACTCTTTATTGTTATGCTGTATCCTGATTGGTTATACGCTGTTGCTGTGTCATTATTTTTTCTTCCTTTCAGTTTCTTTGCTGTTGTTTTTGGTGTCAGTAAAGAATAATGAAAAATATTCGCCTCCTGTCTTTAATAAAATCAAGATTATTTAGTCACCAAGGTTATAATAATCTGAATTCTTCACCACTTGCTTTTTCTGGAGACTGTTAGAGAGATCTCACTCACCCCTCAACCTCCAGGAAATCGGTTCCGGTGTTGCACTAGGCTCTTGATCGCCCTATGTTCCAGGTGCTGGCTTTGATTCCTCCTTCCATTGAGACTGTCTCCAGTGCTGAGTGCGATGTTGTAGAAAAGACCACCCGCTCTTAGCGTATATATCATGCACGGGTCTATTGCTAGGTACCTAGACTGCAGTCTGATCAATGTAGTATGCAGGAACACAGCTTCTATGTGGTTAACCCGTTGCTTGGGCTTTTTCAAGATGACAGCTTTTCCTGAAGACTGGGTTTAAAAATCCTCCACTTGTATTTCATTGGATAATCACAAATGTCTCTTAAGGTGGTATAGATATTTAAGGTGGAATCTGCTTTAGAATTCTTAAATTTTTTTATAAAATTGTAAATCGTCAGTGAATACTCTGTGAAACATTGTCATTTCCTATCCTCACAATTCGATACTGTATGTAACAGCAAATATTTCGGTAACATACTAACATTCAAAATTACAAAAATGAAAAATTACAAATTAAAATTCATATACTAAGTTTAAAAAAAAAAAAAAGAAAATTTATTAAAAGGATCTATTCAAATATTTTTACACATTTTTATATTATATAAACAAATTGATTTTGAAAAATAAAAAGAAATTCAGAGTGTGTGTATATAATGTGGCTAAATATTTGAGGGAGGGACTACAGTATGAGTTACATGCTTAACATCCCAAATAGGGTGATAAATCCAATTCAGAATTCAACCCTTTTGGATATAAAGTGTCAAATTTACAGATCAGTTCAGATTCCTTTCTTAGTAACTTAATTTCAAAGTTGCCCCCTCTCCAATTTCTCTTTACATGACATAGGCCCCAGAACATGAAATGTTGGAGGTTGTTACCATGAACTTCCCTAAAGTGTTTATATAAATGGGTATCTAATTCTTCTTGTAATTTTGAATGTCAGTATGTTAACCAAAATATTTGCTGTTACATACAGTATCGAATTGTGAAGATAGGAAACGACAATGTTTCAGAGATTATTCACTGACGATTTACAATTTTATAAATGAAATATATAAGAATTCTAGAGCAGATACCACCTTAAATATCTATACCACCTTAAGAGACATTTGTGATTATCCAATGAAATACAAGTGGAGGATTTTTAAATCCAGTCTTCAGGAACAACTATCATCTTGAAAAAGCCCAAGCAACGGGTTAACCACATAGAAGCTGTGTTCCTGCATACTACATTGATCAGACTGCAGTCTAGGTACCTAGCAATAGACCCGTGCATGATATATACGCTAAGAGCGGGCGGTCTTTTCTACAACATCGCACTCAGCACTGGAGACAGTCTCAATGGAAGGAGGAATCAAAGCCAGCACCTGGAACATAGGGCGATCAAGAGCCTAGTGCAACACCGGAACCGATTTCCTGGAGGTGGAGGGGTGAGTGAGATCTCTCTAACAGTCTCCAGAAAAAGCAAGTGGTGAAGAATCATAAAACGTTCACAAAGGATCTGGCTTTTTTTCTCCAAGAGGGATACAGGCGACTGTGTATATTTTGTCTAATAAGAAGCGGTTAAAACAGACTTGCTAACAGAGGATTTGTCTTTTGTTTCCAATAAGTGATACAAGTGATACAGTTTTTAATACAACATTGCCGAATGTGGCAACTATTTGCTTTAACTTTCTAAATCAAGACTTTTTATACATAGATTTTTTTAATGGTGGCATAGGAAGGCCTCCCTTTTTTGCCTTTGTTTGCCAATTTCACATGTGATACGTTACTATGTATTTATTTTATAGGGGAGACGTCCCCCTTTTTTAAAATATCAATATTTAGCAGAGTCTATGAATAAATTTGTTTTTTTACTATTAGCTTTCTAGCGCCGTCCTATTTTCTGTACAATCCGTTTAATAAAGGTCTAGCCCAGTGTCCCATTTTTTTTTATAAAGGTCTCGCCCAGTGTCCCTTTTTATAAAGGTCTAGCCCAGTGTCCCATTTTTTTTTTATAAAGGTCTCGCCCAGTGTCCCTTTTAATAAAGGTCTCACCCAGTGTCCCTTTTTATAAAGGTCTCGCCCAGAATCCCTTTTTATAAAGGTCTAGCCCAGTGTCCCTTTTTTTTTATATAAAGGTCTCGCCCAGTGTCCCTTTTTATAAAGGTCTCGGCCAGTGTCCCTTTTTATAAAGGTCTCGCCTAGTGTCCCTTTTTATAAAGGTCTAGCCCAGTGTCCCTTTTTTTTAAATAAAGGTCTAGCCCAGTGTCCCTTTTATAAAGGTCTAGCCCAGTGTCCCTTTTATAAAGGTCTAGCCCAGTGTCCCTTTTTATAAAGGTCTAGCCCAGTGTCCCTTTTTATAAAGGTCTAGCCCAGTGTCCCTTTTTATAAAGGTCTGGCCCAGTGTCCCTTTTTATAAAGGTCTCGCCCAATGTCCCTTTTTATAAAGGTCTCGCCCAGTGTCCCTTTTTATAAAGGTCTCACCCAGTGTCCCTTTTTAAAAGGTCTAGCCCAGTGTCCCTTTTTATAAAGGTCTCGCCCAGTGTCCCTTTTTATAAAGGTCTCGCCCAGTGTCCCTTTTTATAAAAGTCTCACCCAGTGTCCCTTTTTATAAAGGTCTAGTCTAGTGTCCCTTTTTATAAAGCTCTAGCCCAGTGTCCCTTTTTATAAAGGTCTAGCCCAGTGTCCCTTTTTATAAAGGTCTCGCCCAGTGTCCCTTTTATAAAGGTCTAGCCCAGTGTCCCTTTTTATAAAGGTCTCGCCCAGTGTCCCTTTTTATAAAGGTCTGGCCCAGTGTCCCTTTTTATAAAGGTCTAGCCCAGTGTCCCTTTTTTTTTTTTTTTTTAAATTCTTTTTATTGTAAGAGACAGACAGGACATGACATAGAATCAGGTATTACAGCATGAAGCATACACAATGTAAGAGCGTTTTCCACCATGCACCATTTTCATCATACACAGAGTGTTTAAGCAGATTGTCCATATCAGTCCATACAAAAAATGGTAGGAACATAGGTTATAGTCGCTGTGTACTGCGACTCGATACTTGTAGTAAGATGTGTCCATGAAGTTTGGCATGCCATATCCGTCTCCATTTTTAAAATATAACATATAACAGTTTAAACACAAACATAACATATAACATTATAACATTATAACAACATGTTCTAAGGAGGAGTGGGAAGGTCTGGGGGTCGAGAGGGGGAGAAAAAAAAAAGAAAAAAAAAAAAAGAAAAAGGGGGTGTGGGCCCTGCTACCTAGAAGAGCATTTCCTCAGTTGGGTATCGAATCCCATTATGAATTTCCCCTTGATCTCTGAGAGATTGTTCAGTCACATTATAGTTAAGTTGAGGCATTACTTCGGACTGAAGGAATGGTTTCATGATTTGGCTTTTTAACTTCATGTTGAAGGTATTGATAAGGGGGGACCACTTCCTCCAGAAGGGTCGCAGTCTTCGGGTCACATCTAGCCTTACGTCATATTGTTCTATGTATAGTTGTTTTATCAGTAACTGTTTGAATTGTGCTATTGTTGGTGGATGTCTGGAGACCCATCTTGCTAGGATACATTGTCGTGCTAGTATAGTGCATATCGTGAGTAATCGCTGCTGCCGCTTGTGTGTGTCTCCCCACTTAAAAAGATATATTTCAGCTGCAGTGAACTCTATTTCAATGTCAAGTGTGATTTTTACCCAGTGTTGGAATTAGCCCCAAAAGCGCCTAATGATCGGACAAGCGAAAAAGTAATGTAGAAAAGAGGGGGCAGCACTACTGCACTTGATACACTGGTTGGGGTGTAGGTTGCTCCATTTTGCTAATCTATTGGGTGTGATGTAGTCTCTGTGTAATAGTCGAACCTAGGCCTCTCTGTGAGCGACTGCAAGTGTAGCTTGTCTCGTGCTGTCTAAACTGTCTTTCAGGTCTTGTACTGAAATCGTGACGGGAATATCTGCAGCCAGCCTTGCCAACATGTTAGCTTGTATAAGGGACTCGGGCTGTTTCATTAGTTGTACATAAAAGTATGACAAGGAGAATCGTCCCACAAGGAACAGCGTCTGAGCAATGGCAAAGGGTGATTTGTCCCAAAAGCCGACATTTAATGATTGCAAAGACGTTATGTAGTGTCGCAGTTGAAGGTACGCGTAAAAGTGTTGGTTCGGGATATTATACTTCGCTTTGAGCTCCTGGAAGGAGCGTATTGTATTAAGTAATGGGTCCAAGACATTTCCCACCGTTTTGATACCGAGGGTTTCCCAAATGCGGAATGGCTCATACTCATTTCCTGCTGGAAAGTCGGCATTCCCGCGAATGGGTATGTGTCTCGGGGGGGGGGGGGACTGTCCACTTTCATGAATTTGTGGATCAGATGCCACGCTTTCAGTGGGTCGCGATATAATACACTGTTAGTGATTAGTGGTGGTAGGGTCGAAAATTTTGCATAGGGGAGGTAGGCCAGTGCCAGGGGTGCAACTTTTGCTTCTTCAAGTGACGCATCACAAAAATGCTTCGTGTTTAGTTGCCAGTCAGTGACTATTCTGGCCAGAGCTGCCCAGTTATATAGTTTAAGATTTGGCAGACCAAATCCTCCCTCCGAGTATGGGAGATGTAACTTAACCGCCGCTATTCGGGATTTACCTCCCCTCCAAATGAAATGTGATATGGCACCTGAGAGCATCCGCAGATTCTTTTTTGTCATTAGAAAAGGTAGCATAAGCAATGGGTATAGGATTTTGGGTAGGATTGTCATTTTAATTAGACTAATCCAGCCTGAGAGGCCCAAAGGGAGATTGGCCCAGTTTGTCAATTGAGAAACTAGCTCTGAGCACTTATGGGCTATGTTAAGCTCATACATCTTAGCAGGATCTCTGTGAAGTTTGATGCCCAGATAGGTAAGGCCCTCTGGGGCCTCTACAAATGGGTAGCCTTGTGTTGAGTTCTGGTGTCTATGTAGCCACAGTACCTCAGACTTTGAGGTGTTTATCTGATATCCCGAGAAGGTGCCGAAGTCTGCGATCATGCGCAATATACGCGGTATATGGACAGAGGGAGTGTCCACAAACAGCAACATGTCATCAGCGTACAACGCTAGGTGCAGGGGAACCCCCTCTACTGTAATCCCTGGGAAGAGCTGCCGTAGTTTCAGCGCAAGGGGTTCTAGCGCTAAGTTGAATAGCAGCGGCGAGAGGGGGCAACCCTGCCTGGTGCCCCGCTGCAATTTGAAATCAGGAGAAAAAAGTCCATTGACAATGACCCGTGCCACTGGATGATGGTACATTTTACCTATGACCTCTAGGAATGGGCCCCTGAAACCGAACCTCCGCATGGTGTCCAGCAAATGAGGCCACTCCACCCTATCGAAGGCCTTCTCTGCGTCCAAGGATAGCAGGAAGGCCTCCGGGGTGTCCCCTCCCCTCTCCTGTCCCCTTGTCCAGTACCGCTCTATGACCTGCATGACCCTGCGGAGATTCACCACGGATGAGCGTTTAAAAACGAAGCCCGTTTGGTCCGGGTGTACCAGGTCTGGAAGGATCACCTTCAGTCTGTTGGCTAAGATTTTCATAAACAGCTTGTAATCTGTGTTCAACAGGGAAATTGGTCTGAAGGACTCTGGCCTTGAGCAGTCTTTACCTGGCTTGGGGATCAGCGTAATATGTGCTGAAGTAAAATTGTTAGAGGGGGAGGCGTCCGTATGGAGGAAGGCATTATATAGCCTGGTCAGTGTAGATGTGATCTGGGGTTGTAGGGACTTATAAAATTCGGCCGGAAGGCCGTCTGGCCCCGGTGCCTTACCCACTGGCAAGGACCTCAGGGTGAAGGCGAGTTCCTCGACGGTCACCGGGCCATTTAGACTGTCAATTTGAGTCTGTGTCAATTGGGGGGGCTGTAAGGATTGCCAAAATTGTGTCTGAACTCCATCTGGGGCCGCGGCTTGTTGGGTGTAGAGTTTTGCATAGTATTGTGCAAAGCACTGTGCTATGTCAACAGATTTTGTGTAGGTTAGGCCCTGCGCTCTGATTGCTGTTATGTTGGTCCTTGCTGTCTGGGGTTTTGATAGGGTAGCTAACATCCTGCCTGCCCTCCCACCAAATCTGTAGAATTTACCTGCCGTCTTTAATAGCCCTGAGGTAGTTTGTTGCCTCATGAATGCCTCGAGCTCTGCCTTTGCTGCTAGGTAGGTCTCATAGATCGTTTTTGTTTTAGCTTGCAAATAAGCTTGATAAGTCTGTGCCAGCTGCTTTTATAGGCTCTTACATTTATATTGTGTCTTGTGTTTCAGTTTGGAGACATATGAGATTATGGAACCGGCAAACACTGTTTTCGCCGTTTCCCAGAGAAGTTGGGTGTCATCTGCGTGCGCTGCGTTGTCAGTGAGAAAGTCCGTCCATGTATGTTGAAGGTATTTCACAAATGCCTCTGAGGTGGTCAAGTAAGTTGGAAATCTAAGAGTGTTCCTATTGGAGGGTGTTCTCTGGGATCCCAGGGCAATTTCCACTGGTGCATGGTCTGAGATTAAGATGTCGTGTATCTTACAATGATGTACCTGTGTGGTTAGTTCCCCAGCAATCATAAATAAATCGATTCTGGACAGGGTATGCTTGGCTTTAGATAAACAGGTGTATTCTTTTCCTTCTGGGTTCAATAGTCTCCAGATGTCACAGACCCCTAAATCTGCTTCTAGCATGCTAAAGATTTTTGTTTCGTATCTGGCCTTGTAGTTTGTTTTTGGGTCTCTGACAGAGTGAGATGCTAACCAGAGTCTATCCAAAACATGCGTGGGCGAGATATTAAAGTCTCCGCCAATTATCAGGGACGAACCCATGTGTGGAGCTAAGTGTCTAATTAGATCTGACCAGAAGCCTGTTGTTCTGTGGTTGGGGGCATACAGGTTGCAAAATGTATATTTCCTAGAATTTACCGTTGCCTGTACTATCATAAATCGTCCTTCCCTGTCCAGGTAGGTGTTATCTACTGTCGCTGTTACCTTTTTCCCAAATACAATGGCTAAACCCCGGCTGGCACTAGTGTAAGATAAGAAGACTACCTGTCCCACCCAGTCCCTTTGTAGTTTTTGATGTTCTGAGTCTGTCAGATGTGTCTCCTGCAATAAGGCTACGTCCGTTCCTAGTTTCCTGAGATGGGTGAGAATTGATTTGCGCTTTATGGGCGAGTGGATGCCACCCACATTCCAAGTCACTATCTTAAGCGACATAATCAATTACAGGGGATCAGAGCTGGTGAGAAAAAAAAAAAAAAAGGGGGGGGGGGGGGAAGGAGAAAAGGGGGACTGGGAGGAACATTAGGCGGGTAGGAGAGAGTCCAGTAGGATCTGGATATAAAGAAGAGGCAGAGAGGGGAGAGAACAGGAGAAAAAGCATAAAGTATACAGCATTCTGGACCTTCAACAATGATACTTATATTTGATAGACATAAGCTTAGACTTATCTTAGCATATACATAATTAAGCTCTACATTTATTGCATGCTCAGACAGAGCCAGGACTATAAGTCTGTAGATTTTCGTCCCGATTGAAAGCAGCTGTTCTAGGCCCCTATCCCTGAGAGAGGTAGATAATGCTGGGGGATTTAAACGTGTGTGACTCCCTGAGTTAGGCACAGGAGGGATACCCCGAATAATAGGCTGGTAAAACATCTCAGCAATATTTAACTTGCCCTGATAGTATATATATGTGTGGGTGATCTCCGTGGAGTTGACAATAATAGAGGTGTAGGTGAGAGGGGTAAACCTCTTGAGAGGGATTGGTTCTGTTACCAGACTAAGGTGGAGTGGGTCTGAGTAAGCACTATGTTCTAAGGGACCTCTGTTCTCTCTGTGGCAACTGAAGGTCCCCTCCAGATTACAGCATCTTTGATGTCTATCACTTTCGGGCTGGGTATTTAAGTCATCATCCACCTGTGCCTCATAGTAGCTATCAGCATATTTTATTGGAACCAGTGTCCCTTTTTATAAAGGTCTAGCCCAGTGTCCCTTTTTATAAAGGTCTAGCCCAGTGTCCCTTTTTAAAAAAAAAAAAGGTCTAGCCCAGTGTCCCTTTTTATAAAGGTCTGGCCCAGTGTCCCTTTTTATAAAGGTCTGGCCCAGTGTCCCTTTTTATAAAGGTCTGGCCCAGTGTCCCTTTTTATAAAGGTCTCGCCCAGTGTCCCTTTTTATAAAGGTCTCGCCCAGTGTCCCTTTTTATAAAGGTCTAGCCCAGTGTCCCTTTTTTTAAATAAAGGTCTAGCCCAGTGTCCCTTTTTTTTAAATAAAGGTCTGGCCCAGTGTCCCTTTTTATAATGGTCTGGCCCAGTGTCCCTTTTTATAAAGGTCTTGCCCAGTGTCCCTTTTTATAAAGGTCTCGCCCAGTGTCCCTTTTTATAAAGGTCTGGCCCAGTGTCCCTTTTTATAAAGGTCTGGCCCAGTGTCCCTTTTTATAAAGGTCTGGCCCAGTGTCCCTTTTTATAAAGGTCTCGCCCAGTGTCCCTTTTTATAAAGGTCTAGCCCAGTGTCCCTTTTTATAAAGGTCTAGCCCAGTGTCCCTTTTTTTTAAATAAAGGTCTCGCCCAGTGTCCCTTTTTATAAAGGTCTGGCCCAGTGTCCCTTTTTATAAAGGTCTTGCCCAGTGTCCCTTTTTATAAAGGTCTGGCCCAGTGTCCCTTTTATAAAGGTCTCGCCCAGTGTCCCTTTTTATAAAGGACTAGCCCAGTCTCCCTTTTTATAAAGGTCTAGCCCAGTGTCCCTTTTTATAAAGGTCTAGCCCAGTGTCCCTTTTTATAAAGGTCTCGCCCAGTGTCCCTTTTTATAAAGGTCTAGCCCAGTGTCTCTTTTTATAAAGGTCTAGCCCAGTGTCCCTTTTTATAAAGGTCTAGCCCAGTGTCCCTTTTTATAAAGGTCTCGCCCAGTGTCCCTTTTTATAAAGGTCTAGCCCAGTGTCCCTTTTTATAAAGGTCTAGCCCAGTGTCCCTTTTTATAAAGGTCTAGCTCGGTGTCCCTTTTTTATAAAGGTCTCGCCCAGTGTCCCTTTTAATAAAGGTCTAGCCCAGTGTCCCTTTTTATAAAGGTCTAGCCCAGTGTCCCTTTTTATAAAGGTCTAGCCCAGTGTCCCTTTTTATAAAGGTCTAGTCCAGTGTCCTTTTTTATAAAGGTCTAGCCCAGTGTCCCTTTTTTTAAAATAAAGGTCTAGCCCAGTGTCCCTTTTTTTTTTGAATAAAGGTCTAGCCCAGTGTCCCTTTTATAAAGGTCTAGCCCAGTGTCCCTTTTTTTTTTAATAAAGGTCTTACCCAGTGTCCCTTTTTATAAAGGTCTAGCCCAGTGTCCCTTTTTATAAAGGTCTCGCCCAGTGTCCCTTTTTTTTAAATAAAGGTCTAGCCCAGTGTCCCTTTTTATAAAGGTCTGGCCCAGTGTCCCTTTTTTTAAATAAAGGTCTAGCTCAGTGTCCCTTTTATAAAGGTCTCGCCCAGTGTCCCTTTTTATAAAGGTCTCGCCCAGTGTCCATTTTTATAAAGGTCTAGCCCAGTGTCCCTTTTTATAAAGGTCTCGCCCAGTGTCCCTTTTTATAAAAGTCTCGCCCAGTGTCCCTTTTTATAAAGGTCTGGCCCAGTGTCCCTTTTTATAAAGGTCTAGCCCAGTGTCCCTTTTTATAAAGGTCTAGCCCATTGTCCCTTTTATAAAGGTCTAGCCCAGTGTCCCTTTTTATAAAGGTCTGGCCCAGTGTCCCTTTTTATAAAGGTCTAGCCCAGTGTCCCTTTTTATAAAGGTCTAGCCCAGTGTCCCTTTTTATAAAGGTCTCACCCAGTGCCCCTTTTTATAAAGGTCTCACCCAGTGTCCCTTTTTATAAAGGTCTCACCCAGTGTCCCTTTTGATAAAGTTCTAGTCCAGTGTCCCTTTTTATAAAGGTCTAGCCCAGTGTCCTTTTTTTAAATAAAGGTCTCGCCCAGGGTCCCTTTTTATAAAGGTCTAGCCCAGTGTCCTTTTTTTAAATAAAGGTCTCGCCCAGGGTCCCTTTTTATAAAGGTCTAGCCCAGTGTCCCTTTTTATAAAGGTCTTGCCCAGTGTCCTTTTTTTAAATAAAGGTCTCGCCCAGTGTCCCTTTTTATAAAGGTCTCGCCCAGTGTCCCTTTTTATAAAGGTCTAGCCCAGGGTCCCTTTTTATAAAGGTCTAGCCCAGGGTCCCTTTTTATAAAGGTCTCGCCCAGTGTCCCTTTTTATAAAGGTCTCGCCCAGTGTCCCTTATTATAAAGGTCTGGCCCAGTGTCCTTTTTATAAAAGTCTAGCCCAGTGTCCCTTTTTATAAAGGTCTAGCCCAGTGTCCCTTTCTTTATAAAGGTCTATCCCAGTGTCCCTTTTTTTTAAATAAAGGTCTAGCCCAGTGTCTCTTTTTTTTAAATAAAGGTCTCGCCCAGTGTCCCTTTTTATAAAGGTCTCACCTAGTGTCCCTTTTTATAAAGGTCTAGTCCAGTGTCCCTTTTTATAAAGGTCTAGTCCAGTGTCCCTTTTTATAAAGGTCTAGCCCAGTGTCCCTTTTTATAAAGGTCTAGCTCAGTGTCCCTTTTATAAAGGTCTAGCCCAGTGTCCCTTTTTATAAAGGTCTGGCCCAGTGTCCCTTTTTATAAAGGTCTGGCCCAGTGTCCCTTTTTATAAAGGTCTAGCCCAGTGTCCCTTTTTATAAAGGTCTCGCCCAGTGTCCCCCTTTTTTAAATAAAGGTCTCGCCCAGAGTCCCTTTTTATAAAGGTCTCGCCCAGTGTCCCTTTTTATAAAGGTCTGGCCCAGTGTCCCTTTTTATAAAGGTCTAGTCCAGTGTCCCTTTTTATAAAGGTCTCGCCCAGACCAGTGTCCCTTTTTTTTAAATAAAGGTCTAGCCCAGTGTCACTTTTTTTTTTATAAAGGTCTAGCCCAGTGTTCCTGTTTTAAAATAAAAGTCTAGCCCAGTGTCTCTTTTATAAAGGTCTAGCCCAGTGTCCCTTTCTATAAAGGTCTAGCCCAGTGTCCCTTTTTTTAAATAAAGGTCTAGCCCAGTGTCACTTTTGTTTTATAAAGGTCTAGCCCAGTGTCCCTTTCTATAAAGGTCTAGCCCAGTGTCCCTTTTTTTAAATAAAGGTCTAGCCCAGTGTCCCTTTTTTTAAATAAAGGTCTAGCCCAGTGTCACTTTTTTTTTATAAAGGTCTAGCCCAGTGTCCCTTTTTTTAAATAAAGGTCTAGCCCAGTGTCACTTTTTTTAAATAAAGGTCTAGCCCAGTGTCCCTTTTTTTAAATAAAGGTCTAGCCCAGTGTCCCTTTTTTTAAATAAAGGTCTAGCCCAGTGTCACTTTTTTTAAATAAAGGTATAGCCCAGTGTCCCTTTTTTTAAATAAAGGTCTAGCCCAGTGTCACTTTTTTTTTTATAAAGGTCTAGCCCAGTGTCCCTTTTTTTAAATAAAGGTCTAGCCCAGTGTCACTTTTTTTTATAAAGGTCTTGGCCAGTGTCCCTTTTTTTTAAATAAAGGTCTAGCCCAGTGTCCCTTTTTATAAAGGTCTAGCCCAGTGTCCCTTTTTTTTAAATAAAGGTCTCGCCCAGAATCCCTTTTTATAAAGGTCTAGCCCAGTGTCCCTTTTTTTTTTTTATAAAGGTCTCGCCCAGTGTCCCTTTTTATAAAGGTCTCGGCCAGTGTCCCTTTTTATAAAGGACTCGCCTAGTGTCCCTTTTTATAAAGGTCTAGCCCAGTGTCCCTTTTTTTTAAATAAAGGTCTAGCCCAGTGTCCCTTTTATAAAGGTCTAGCCCAGTGTCCCTTTTTATAAAGGTCTAGCCCAGTGTCCCTTTTTATAAAGGTCTAGCCCAGTGTCCCTTTTTATAAAGGTCTTGCCCAGTGTCCCTTTTTATAAAGGTCTCGCCCAATGTCCCTTTTTATAAAGGTCTCGCCCAGTGTCCCTTTTTATAAAGGTCTCACCCAGTGTCCCTTTTTAAAAGGTCTAGCCCGGTGTCCCTTTTTATAAAGGTCTCGCCCAGTGTCCCTTTTTATAAAAGTCTCACCCAGTGTCCCTTTTTATAAAGGTCTAGTCTAGTGTCCCTTTTTATAAAGGTCTAGTCCAGTGTCCCTTTTTATAAAGCTCTAGCCCAGTGTCCCTTTTTATAAAGGTCTAGCCCAGTGTCCCTTTTTATAAAGGTCTGGCCCAGTGTCCCTTTTTATAAAGGTCTAGCCCAGTGTCCCTTTTTATAAAGGTCTAGCCCAGTGTCCCTTTTTATAAAGGTCTAGCCCAGTGTCCCTTTTAAAAAAAAAAAAAAGCTCTAGCCCAGTGTCCCTTTTTATAAAGGTCTAGCCCAGTGTCCCTTTTTATAAAGGTCTGGCCCAGTGTCCCTTTTTATAAAGGTCTAGCCCAGTGTCCCTTTTTATAAAGGTCTAGCCCAGTGTCCCTTTTTATAAAGGTCTCGCCCAGTGTCCCTTTTTATAAAGGTCTGGCCCAGTGTCCCTTTTTATAAAGGTCTGGCCCAGTGTCCCTTTTTATAAAGGTCTCGCCCAGTGTCCCTTTTTATAAAGGTCTCGCCCAGTGTCCCTTTTTATAAAGGTCTAGCCCAGTGTCCCTTTTTATAAAGGTCTAGCCCAGTGTCCCTTTTTTTTAAATAAAGGTCTCGCCCAGTGTCCCTTTTTATAAAGGTCTGGCCCAGTGTCCCTTTTTATAAAGGTCTTGCCCAGTGTCCCTTTTTATAAAGGTCTCGCCCAGTGTCCCTTTTTATAAAGGTCTGGCCCAGTGTCCCTTTTTATAAAGGTCTGGCCCAGTGTCCCTTTTTATAAAGGTCTGGCCCAGTGTCCCTTTTTATAAAGGTCTGGCCCAGTGTCCCTTTTTTATAAAGGTCTCGCCCAGTGTCCCTTTTTATAAAGGTCTGGCCCAGTGTCCCTTTTTATAAAGGTCTTGCCCAGTGTCCCTTTTTATAAAGGTCTAGCCCAGTGTCCCTTTCTATAAAGGTCTGGCCCAGTGTCCCTTTTATAAAGGTCTCGCCCAGTGTCCCTTTTTATAAAGGACTAGCCCAGTCTCCCTTTTTATAAAGGTCTAGCCCAGTGTCCCTTTTTATAAAGGTCTAGCCCAGTGTCCCTTTTTATAAAGGTCTAGCCCAGTGTCCCTTTTTATAAAGGTCTCGCCCAGTGTCCCTTTTTATAAAGGTCTAGCCCAGTATCTCTTTTTATAAAGGTCTAGCCCAGTGTCCCTTTTTATAAAGGTCTAGCCCAGTGTCCCTTTTAATAAAGGTCTCGCCCAGTGTCCCTTTTTATAAAGGTCTAGCTCAGTGTCCCTTTTTATAAAGGTCTAGCCCAGTGTCCCTTTTTATAAAGGTCTAGCCCAGTGTCCCTTTTTATAAAGGTCTAGCCCAGTGTCCCTTTTTTATAAAGGTCTCGCCCAGTGTCCCTTTTTATAAAGGTCTGGCCCAGTGTCCCTTTTTATAAAGGTCTAGCCCAGTGTCCCTTTTTATAAAGGTCTAGCCCAGTGTCCCTTTTTATAAAGGTCTCGCCCAGTGTCCCTTTTTATAAAGGTCTCACCCAGTGTCCCTTTTTATAAAGGTCTAGTCCAGTGTCCTTTTTTATAAAGGTCTAGCCCAGTGTACCTTTTTTTAAAATAAAGGTCTAGCCCAGTGTCCCTTTTATAAAGGTCTAGCCCAGTGCCCCCTTTTTTTTTTATAAAGGTCTTGCCCAGTGTCCCTTTTTATAAAGCTCTAGCCCAGTTTCCCTTTTTATAAAGGTCTCGCCCAGTGTCCCTTTTTTTTAAATAAAGGTCTAGCCCAGTGTCCCTTTTTATAAAGGTCTGGCCCAGTGTCCCTTTTTTAAAATAAAGGTCTAGCCCAGTGTCCCTTTTTATAAAGGTATAGCCCAGTGTACCTTTTTTTTTTATAAAGGTCTTGCCCAGTGTCCCTTTTTATAAAGGTCTAGCCCAGTTTCCCTTTTTATAAAGGTCTCGCCCAGTGTCCCTATTTTTTAAATAAAGGTCTAGCCCAGTGTCCCTTTTTTTAAATAAAGGTCTAGCCCAGTGTCCCTTTTTTTAAATAAAGGTCTAGCTCAGTGTCCCTTTTATAAAGGTCTAGCCCAGTGTCCTTTTTTTTAAATAAAGGTCTCGCCCAGTGTCCATTTTTATAAAGGTCTAGCCCAGTGTCCCTTTTTATAAAAGTCTCGCCCAGTGTCCCTTTTTATAAAGGTCTGGCCCAGTGTCCTTTTTTATAAAGGTCTAGCCCAGTGTCGCTTTTTATAAAGGTCTAGCCCAGTGTCCCTTTTTATAAAGGTCTAGCCCATTGTCCCTTTTATAAAGGTCTAGCCCAGTGTCCCTTTTTATAAAGGTCTGGCCCAGTGTCCCTTTTTATAAAGGTCTTGCCCAGTGTCCCTTTTTATAAAGGTCTAGCCCAGTGTCCCTTTTTATAAAGGTCTCACCCAGTGTCCCTTTTTATAAAGGTCTCACCCAGTGTCCCTTTTTATAAAGGTCTCACCCAGTGTCCCTTTTGATAAAGTTCTAGTCCAGTGTCCCTTTTTATAAGGGTCTAGCCCAGTGTCCCTTTTTATAAAGGTCTGGCCCAGTGTCCCTTTTTTTAAATAAAGGTCTAGCTCAGTGTCCCTTTTATAAAGGTCTAGCCCAGTGTCCCTTTTATAAAGGTCTAGCCCAGTGTCCCTTTTTATAAAGGTCTTGCCCAGTGTCCTTTTTTTAAATAAAGGTCTCGCCCAGTGTCCCTTTTTATAAAGGTCTAGCCCAGTGTCCCTTTTTATAAAGGTCTAGCACAGTGTCCCTTTTTTTTAAATAAAGGTCTAGCCCAGTGTCCCTTTTTATAAAGGTCTAGCCCAGTGTCCCTTTTTATAAAGGTCTAGCACAGTGTCCCTTTTTTTTAAATAAAGGTCTAGCCCAGTGTCCCTTTTTTTTAAATAAAGGTCTAGCCCAGTGTCCCTTTTTATAAAGGTCTCGCCCAGTGTCCCTTTTTATAAAGGTCTCGCCCAGTGTCCCCTTTTATAAAGGTCTAGCCCAGTGTCCCTTTTTATAAAGGTCTAGCCCAGTGTCCATTTTTATAAAGTTCTAGCCCAGTGTCCCTTTTTATAAAGGTCTCGCCCAGTGTCCCTTTTTATAAAGGTCTCGCCCAGTGTCCCTTTTTATAAAGGTCTCACCCAGTGTCCCTTTTTATAAAGGTCTCACCCAGTGTCCCTTTTTATAAAGGTCTCACCCAGTGTCCCTTTTTATAAAGGTCTAGTCCAGTGTCCCTTTTTATAAAGGTCTAGCCGAGTGTCCCTTTTTATAAAGGTCTAGCTCAGTGTCCCTTTTATAAAGGTCTAGCCCAGTGTCCCTTTTTATAAAGGTCTCACCCAGTGTCCGTTTTTATAAAGGTCTGGCCCAGTGTCCCTTTTTATAAAGGTCTAGCCCAGTGTCCCTTTTTTTAAAATAAAGGTCTTGCCCAGAGTCCCTTTTTATAAAGGTCTCGCCCAGTGTCCCTTTTTATAAAGGTCTCGCCCAGTGTCCCTTTTTATAAAGGTCTAGCCCAGTGTTCCTTTTTAGAAAGGTCTCGCCCAGTGTCCCTTTTTATAAAGGTCTCGCCCAGTGTCCCTTTTTTAAAGGTCTAGCCCAGTGTACCTTTTTATAAAGGTCTAGCCCAGTGTCCCTTTTTATAAAAGTCTAGCCCAGTGTCCCTTTTTTTTAAATAAAGGTCTCGCCCAGTGTCCCTTTTTATAAAGGTCTTGCCCAGTGTCCCTTTTTATAAAGGTCTAGCCCAGTGTCCCTTTTTATAAAGGTCTGGCCCAGTGTCCCTTTTTATAAAGGTCTCCCCCAGTGACCCTTTTTATAAAGGTCTAGCCCAGTGTCTCTTTTTATAAAGGTCTCCCCCAGTGACCCTTTTTATAAAGGTCTCGCCCAGTGTCCTTTTTTATAAAGGTCTAGCCCAGTGTCCCTTTTTATAAAGGTCTCACCCAGTGTCCCTTTTTATAAAGGTCTGGCCCAGTGTCCTTTTTTATAAAGGTCTAGCCCAGTGTCCCTTTTTATAAAGGTCTCACCCAGTGTCCCTTTTTATAAAGGTCTGGCCCAGTGTCCCTTTTTATAAAGGTCTAGCCCAGTGTCCCTTTTTTTAAAATAAAGGTCTTGCCCAGAGTCCCTTTTTATAAAGGTCTTGCCCAGTGTCCCTTTTTATAAAGGTCTCGCCCAGTGTCCCTTTTTATAAAGGTCTAGCCCAGTGTCCCTTTTTAGAAAGGTCTCGCCCAGTGTCCCTTTTTATAAAGGTCTCGCCCAGTGTCCCTTTTTTAAAGGTCTAGCCCAGTGTACCTTTTTATAAAGGTCTAGCCCAGTGTCCCATTTTTAAAATAAAGGTCTAGCCCAGTGTCCCTTTTTTTTAAATAAAGGTCTCGCCCAGTGACCCTTTTTATAAAGGTCTAGCCCAGTGTCCCTTTTCATAAAGGTCTCGCCCAGTGTCCTTTTTTATAAAGGTCTAGCCCAGTGTCCCTTTTTATAAAGTTCTAGCCCAGTGTCCCTTTTTATAAAGGTCTAGCCCAGTGCCCCTTTTTATAAAGGTCTCACCCAGTGTCCCTTTTTATAAAGGTCTGGCCCAGTATCCCTTTTTTTTAAAGGTCTCGCCCAGTGTCCCTTTTTATAAAGGTCTAGCCCAGTGTCCCTTTTTATAAAGGTCTAGCCCAGTGTCCCTTTTTATAAAGTTCTGGCCCAGTGTCCCTTTATATAAAGGTCTGGCCCAGTGTCCCTTTTTATAAAAGTCTAGCCCAGTGTCCCTTTTTATAAAGGTCTAGCCCAGTGTCCCTTTCTTTATAAAGGTCTAGCCCAGTGTCCCTTTTTATAAAGGTCTTGCCCAGTGTCCCTTTTTATAAAGGTCTAGCCCAGTGTCCCTTTTTATAAAGGTCTAGCCCATTGTCCCTTTTTATAAAGGTCTAGCCCAGTGTCCCTTTTTATAAAGGTCTCGCCCAGTGTCCCTTTTTATAAAGGTCTAGCCCAGTGTCCCTTTTTATAAAGGTCTTGGCCAGTGTCCCATTTTATAAAGGTCTGGCCCAGTGTCCCTTTTTATAAAGGTCTAGCCCAGTGTCCCTTTTTATAAAGGTCTCGCCCAGTGTCCCTTTTTATAAAGGTCTTACCCAGTGTCCCTTTTTATAAAGGTCTTGCCCAGTGTCCTTTTTTATAAAGGTCTAGCCCAGTGTCCCTTTTTATAAAGGTCTAGCCCAGTGTCCCTTTTTTTTAAATAAAGGTCTAGCCCAGTGTCTCTTTTTTTTAAATAAAGGTCTAGCCCAGTGTCCCTTTTTTTTTTTATAAAGGTCTCGCCCAGTGTCCCTTTTTATAAAGGTCTAGCCCAGTGTCCCTTTTTATAAAGGTCTCGCCCAGTGTCCCTTTTTATAAAGGTCTCGCCCAGTGTCCCTTTTTTATAAAGGTCTCGCCCAGTGTCCCTTTTTATAAAGGTCTCACCCAGTGTCCCTTTTTATAAAGGTCTCACCCAGTGTCCCTTTTAATAAAGGTCTCACCCAGTGTCCCTTTTTATAAAGGTCTAGTCCAGTGTCCCTTTTTATAAAGGTCTAGTCCAGTGTCCCTTTTTATAAAGGTCTAGCCCAGTGTCCCTTTTTATAAAGGTCTAGCTCAGTGTCCCTTTTATAAAGGTCTAGCCCAGTGTCCCTTTTTATAAAGGTCTAGCCCAGTGTCCCTTTTTATAAAGGTCTCGCCCAGTGTCCCCTTTTTTTAAATAAAGGTCTCGCCCAGAGTCCCTTTTTATATAGGTCTCGCCCAGTGTCCCTTTTTATAAAGGTCTGGCCCAGTGTCCCTTTTTATAAAGGTCTGGCCCAATGTCCCTTTTATAAAGGTCTCGCCCAGACCAGTGACCCTTTTTTTTAAATAAAGGTCTAGCCCAGTGTCACTTTTTTTTTTATAAAGGTCTAGCTGTGTCCCTTTTATAAAGGTCTAGCCCAGTGTTCCTGTTTTAAAATAAAAGTCTAGCCCAGTGTCTCTTTTATAAAGGTCTAGCCCAGTGTCCCTTTCTATAAAGGTCTAGCCCAGTGTCCCTTTTTTTAAATAAAGGTCTAGCCCAGTGTCACTTTTTTTTTTATAAAGGTCTAGCCCAGTGTCCCTTTCTATAAAGGTCTAGCCCAGTGTCCCTTTTTTAAAATAAAGGTCTAGCCCAGTGTCCCTTTTTTTAAATAAAGGTCTAGCCCAGTGTCCCTTTTTTTTTATAAAGGTCTAGCCCAGTGTCCCTTTTTTTAAATAAAGGTCTAGCCCAGTGTCACTTTTTTTTTATAAAGGTCTTGGCCAGTGTCCCTTTTTTTAAATAAAGGTCTAGCCCAGTGTCCCTTTTTTTAAATAAAGGTCTAGCCCAGTGTCACTTTTTTTTTATAAAGGTCTAGCCCAGTGTCCCTTTTTTTAAATAAAGGTCTAGCCCAGTGTCCCTTTTTTTAAATAAAGGTCTAGCCCAGTGTCTCTTTTTTTAAATAAAGGTCTCGCCCAGTGTCCCTTTTTATAAAGGTCTCGCCCAGTGTCCCTTTTTATAAAGGTCTCACCCAGTGTCCCTTTTTATAAAGGTCTCACCCAGTGTCCCTTTTTATAAAGGTCTAGTCCAGTGTCCCTTTTTATAAAGGTCTAGCCCAGTGTCCCTTTTTATAAAGGTCTAGCTCAGTGTCCCTTTTATAAAGGTCTAGCCCAGTGTCCCTTTTTATAAAGGTCTCACCCAGTGTCCCTTTTTATAAAGGTCTGGCCCAGTGTCCCTTTTTATAAAGGTCTAGCCCAGTGTCCCTTTTTTTAAAATAAAGGTCTTGCCCAGAGTCCCTTTTTATAAAGGTCTCGGCCAGTGTCCCCTTTTTATAAAGGTCTCGCGCAGTGTCCCTTTTTATAAAGGTCTAGCCCAGTGTCCCTTTTTAGAAAGGTCTCGCCCAGTGTCCCTTTTTAGAAAGGTCTCGCCCAGTGTCCCTTTTTCAAAGGTCTAGCCCAGTGTACCTTTTTATAAAGGTCTAGCCCAGTGTCCCTTTTTATAAAGGTCTAGCCCAGTGTCCCATTTTTAAAATAAAGGTCTAGCCCAGTGTCCCTTTTTTTTAAATAAAGGTCTCGCCCAGTGTCCCTTTTTATAAAGGTCTTGCCCAGTGTCCCTTTTTATAAAGGTCTAGCCTAGTGTCCCTTTTTATAAAGGTCTGGCCCAGTGTCCCTTTTTATAAAGGTCTCCCCCAGTGACCCTTTTTATAAAGGTCTAGCCCAGTGTCCCTTTTTATAAAGGTCTAGTCTAGTGTCCTTTTTTATAAAGGTCTAGCCCAGTGTCCCTTTTTATAAAGGTCTCCCCCAGTGACCCTTTTTATAAAGGTCTAGCCCAGTGTCCCTTTTTATAAAGGTCTCGTCCAGTGTCCTTTTTTATAAAGGTCTAGCCCAGTGGCCCTTTTTATAAAGTTGTAGCCCAGTGTCCCTTTTTATAAAGGTCTCGCCCAGTGTCCCTTTTTATAAAGGTCTCGCCCAGTGTCCCTTTTTATAAAGGTCTCGCCCAGTGTCCCTTTTTATAAAGGTCTGGCCCAGTATCCCTTTTTTTTAAAGGTCTCGCCCAGTGTCCCTTTTTATAAAAGTCTAGCCCAGTGTCCCTTTTTATAAAGGTCTAGCCCAGTGTCCCTTTTTATAAAGGTCTGGCCCAGTGTCCCTTTTTATAAAGGTCTGGCCCAGTGTCCCTTTTTATAAAAGTCTAGCCTAGTGTCCCTTTTTATAAAGGTCTAGCCCAGTGTCCCTTTCTTTATAAAGGTCTAGCCCAGTGTCCCTTTTTATAAAGGTCTTGCCCAGTGTCCCTTTTTATAAAGGTCTAGCCCAGTGTCCCTTTTTATAAAGGTCTAGCCCATAGTCCCTTTTTATAAAGGTCTAGCCCAGTGTCCCTTTTTATAAAGGTCTCGCCCAGTGTCCCTTTTTATAAAGGTCTAGCCCAGTGTCCCTTTTTATAAAGGTCTTGGCCAGTGTCCCTTTTTATAAAGGTCTGGCCCAGTGTCCCTTTTTATAAAGGTCTAGCCCAGTGTCCCTTTTTATAAAGGTCTCGCCCAGTGTCCCTTTTTATAAAGGTCTTACCCAGTGTCCCTTTTTATATAAAGGTCTCGCCCAGTGTCCTTTTTTATAAAGGTCTAGCCCAGTGTCCCTTTTTATAAAGGTCTAGCCAAGTGTCCCTTTTTTTTAAATAAAGGTCTAGCCCAGTGTCTCTTTTTTTTAAATAAAGGTCTAGCCCAGTGTCCCTTTTTTTTTTTATAAAGGTCTCGCCCAGTGTCCCTTTTTATAAAGGTCTAGCCCAGTGTCCCTTTTTATAAAGGTCTCGCCCAGTGTCCCTTTTTATAAAGGTCTCGCCCAGTGTCCCTTTTTTATAAAGGTCTCGCCCAGTGTCCCTTTTTATAAAGGTCTCACCCAGTGTCCCTTTTAATAAAGGTCTCACCCAGTGTCCCTTTTTATAAAGGTCTAGTCCAGTGTCCCTTTTTATAAAGGTCTAGCCCAGTGTCCCTTTTTATAAAGGTCTAGCTCAGTGTCCCTTTTATAAAGGTCTAGCCCAGTGTCCCTTTTTATAAAGGTCTCGCCCAGTGTCCCTTTTTATAAAGGTCTGGCCCAGTGTCCCTTTTTATAAAGGTCTAGCCCAGTGTCCCTTTTTATAAAGGTCTCGCCCAGTGTCCCCTTTTTTTAAATAAAGGTCTCGCCCAGAGTCCCTTTTTATAAAGGTCTGGCCCAGTGTCCCTTTTATTTAAATAAAGGTCTAGCCCAGTGTCACTTTTTTTTTATAAAGGTCTAGCCCAGTGTCTCTTTTTATAAAGGTCTACCCCAGTGTCTCTTTTTATAAAGGTCTAGCCCAGTGTCACTTTTTTTAAATAAAGGTCTAGCCCAGTGTCCCTTTTTTTAAATAAAGGTCTAGCCCAGTGTCACTTTTTTTTAAATAAAGGTCTAGCCCAGTGTCCCTTTTTTTAAATAAAGGTCTAGCCCAGTGTCACTTTTTTTTATAAAGGTCTTGGCCAGTGTCCCTTTTTATAAAGGTCTAGCCCAGTGTCCCTTTTTATAAAGGTCTAGCCCATTGTCCCTTTTAATAAAGGTCTAGCCCAGTGTCCCTTTTTATAAAGGTCTAGCCCAGTGTCCCTTTTTATAAAGGTCTCGCCCAGTGTCCCTTTTTATAAAGGTCTCACCCAATGTCCCTTTTTATAAAGGTCTAGCCCATTGTCCCTTTTTATAAAGGTCTAGCCCAGTGTCCCTTTTTATAAAGGTCTGGCCCAGTGTCCCTTTTTATAAAGGTCTGGCCCAGTGTCCCTTTTTATAAAGGTCTGGCCCAGTGTCCCTTTTTATAAAAGTCTAGCCCAGTGTCCCTTTTTATAAAGGTCTGGCCCAGTGTCCCTTTTTATAAAGGTCTCACCCAGTGTCCCTTTTTATAAAGGTCTAGTCCAGTGTCACTTTTATAAAGGTCTAGTCCAGTGTCCCTTTTTATAAAGGTCTAGTCCAGTGTCACTTTTATAAAGGTCTAGTCCAGTGTCCCTTTTTATAAAGGTCTAGCCCAGTGTCACTTTTATAAAGGTCTAGTCCAGTGTCCCTTTTTATAAAGGTCTAGCCCATTGTCGCTTTTTATAAAGGTCTCACCCAGTGTCCCTTTTTATAAAGGTCTAGCCCAGTGTCCCTTTTTATAAAGGTCTAGCCCAGTGTCCCTTTTTATAAAGGTCTAGCCCAGTGTCACTTTTATAAAGGTCTAGTCCAGTGTCCCTTTTTATAAAGGTCTGGCCCAGTGTCCCTTTTTATAAAGGTCTAGCCCAGTGTCCCTTTTTATAAAGGTCTAGCCCAGTGTCCCTTTTTATAAAGGTCTAGCCCAGTGTCCCTTTTTATAAAGGTCTAGTCCAGTGTCACTTTTATAAAGGTCTCGCCCATTGTCGCTTTTTATAAAGGTCTCACCCAGTGTCCCTTTTTATAAAGGTCTGGCCCATTGTCCCTTTTTATAAAGGTCTCGCCCAGTGTCCCTTTTTATAAAGGTCTAGCCCAGTGTCCCTTTAATAACGTTTAACCACCAGTGTTCTGTCGAAAACTCCACAGCATGCACAGCCAATCAAATATGTAATTGGAGATTTCGACGACTTGGAGTTTTTGACAGGACACCGGTCATTTCGGCGGTTTCTGGGGGCCGTAGTCTCCTTTCTGCACCGCTGCGCAGTAATGTAAATGATAAAACTACAAATCCCAGCATGCACTGAATGAAACATGCACTGCACGCAAGACAAACTCGTCATTAGTGGGCGGGTCTCTAGTATAAGCGTCCTCTAGTACCAAGAAAAAGGTACCATGGTAACTAGCTAAACTTTCCCTAACTTCCGGGAATTGACATACCAGAACCACGCCCCTCCAGGAAATAACGTTTACGAAGTAGAAAAAGCAGCATGTCCGGAGGTGAGAAACCAGCTAATTGCCTCAGTCAAGTGACTTATCCCTAGATAACCCTATAACTTTACCCTCACCCTGTCCCATCACGTGATCTCATCACCCAGACTCGGCACATGACCAGATTCGTGTCACGTGTCCCGGTGTACGGCTCATGATATTTTCTGCCTGGTGTAAATTGATCCCCAAAATCCCCTGTCATATCCCTTAGACTGGCCCCTTGCAGACCCTGTCATATCCCCCAGACTGGCCCCTTGCAGACCCTGTCATATCCCTTAGACTGGCCCCTTGCAGACCCTGTCATATCCCCCAGACTGGCCCCTTGCAGACCCTGTCATATCCCCCAGACTGGCCCCTTGCAGACCCTGTCATATCCCCCAGACTGGCCCCTTGCAGACCCTGTCATATCCCCCAGACTGGCCCCTTGCAGACCCTGTCATATCCCTTAGACTGGCCCCTTGCAGACCCTGTCATATCCCCCAGACTGGCCCCTTGCAGACCCTGTCATATCCCTTAGACTGGCCCCTTGCAGACCCTGTCATATCCCCCAGACTGGCCCCTTGCAGACCCTGTCATATCCCTTAGACTGGCCCCTTGCAGACCCTGTCATATCCCCCAGACTGGCCCCTTGCAGACCCTGTCATATCCCCCAGACTGGCCCCTTGCAGACCCTGTCATATCCCCCAGACTGGCCCCTTGCAGACCCTGTCATATCCCCCAGACTGGCCCCTTGCAGACCCTGTCATATCCCTTAGACTGGCCCCTTGCAGACCCTGTCATATCCCCCAGACTGGCCCCTTGTTGACCCTGTCATATCCCCCAGACTGGCCCCTTGTTGACCCTGTCATATCCCCCAGACTGGCCCCTTGCAGACCCTGTCATATCCCCCAGACTGGCCCCTTGCAGACCCTGTCATATCCCTTAGACTGGCCCCTTGCAGACCCTGTCATATCCCCCAGACTGGCCCCTTGTTGACCCTGTCATATCCCCCAGACTGGCCCCTTGTTGACCCTGTCATATCCCCCAGACTGGCCCCTTGTTGACCCTGTCATATCCCCCAGACTGGCCCCTTGCAGACCCCGTCGTATCCCCCAGACTGGCCCCTTGTTGACCCTGTCATATCCCCCAGACTGGCCCCTTGCAGACCCTGTCGTATCCCCCAGACTGGCCCCTTGCAGACCCTGTCGTATCCCCCAGACTGGCCCCTTGCAGACCCTGTCGTATCCCCCAGACTGGCCCCTTGCAGACCCTGTCGTATCCCCCAGACTGGCCCCTTGCAGACCCTGTCGTATCCCCCAGACTGGCCCCTTGCAGACCCTGTCGTATCCCCCAGACTGGCCCCTTGCAGACCCTGTCGTATCCCCCAGACTGGCCCCTTGCAGACCCTGTCGTATCCCCCAGACTGGCCCCTTGCAGACCCTGTCGTATCCCCCAGACTGGCCCCTTGCAGACCCTGTCGTATCCCCCAGACTGGCCCCTTGCAGACCCTGTCGTATCCCCCAGACTGGCCCCTTGCAGACCCTGTCGTATCCCCCAGACTGGCCCCTTGCAGACCCTGTCGTATCCCCCAGACTGGCCCCTTGCAGACCCTATCGTATCCCCCAGACTGGCCCCTTGCAGACCCTGAAAGATTCCTGAAAGGAGGATGTCTCAAATGATTAATCTGTTACTGTATATTCCAGTGATGATAATATGTAACTGTATATGCACTGGGTAGTACATACTGTGTCTCGCAAACCAGTAGTAATTAGTAACTGGATATGCACTGGGTAGTACATACTGTGTCTCGCAAACCAGTAGTAATTAGTAACTGGATATGCACTGGGTAGTACATACTGTGTCTCGCAAACCAGTAGTAATTAGTAACTGGATATGCACTGGGTAGTACATACTGTGTCTCGCAAACCAGTAGTAATTAGTAACTGGATATGCACTGGGTAGTACATACTGTGTCTCACAAACCAGTAGTAATTAGTAACTGGATATGTGCTGGATAGCACATACTCGCCTAGATTAAGAGTTCTGCGTTAGCCTTAAAAAGCAGCGTTAAGGGGTCCTAATGCTGCTTTTTATCTAACGCTGGTATTACGAGTCAGGCAGGAAAGGGTCTACCTCTCACTTTCTTTCCGCGACTCGAGGCTACCGCAAATCCCCTTACGTCAATTGCGTATCCTATCTTTTCTATGGGATTTACCTAACGCTGGTTTTACGAGTCTTGGAAGAAGTGAGCGGTAGAGCCTCTACCGACAAGACTCCAACCGCAAAAAAAAGTCAGTAGTTAAGAGCTTTATGTGCTAACGCCGGAACATAAAGCTCTTAACTACAGTGCTACAAAGTACACTAACACCCATAAACTACCTATGAATCCCTAAACCGAGGCCCCCCCCACATAGCAAACCCTATAATATAATATTTTAACCCCTAATCTTCCGACCGTACATCGCCGCCACCTACATTATCCCTATGAACCCCTAATCTGCTGCCCCTAACATTGCCGACACCTATATTATATTTATTAACCCCTAATCTGCCGCCCCAAACCTCGCCGCCACCTACCTACACTTATTAACCCCTAATCTGCTGACCGGACATCGCCGCCACTATAATAAATGTATTAACCCCTAAACCGCCGCACTCCCGCCTCGCAAACACTATAATAAATTGTATTAACCCCTAATCTGCCCTCCCTAACATCGCCGCCACCTAGCTTCAATTATTAACCCCTAATCTCCCGACCCCAACGTCGCCGCTACTATAATAAAGTTATGAACCCCTAAACCTAAGTCTAACCCTAACACCCCCCCTAAGTTAAATATAATTTTAATTAAACAAAATAAATTTACTATAATGAAAAAAATTATTCCAATTTAAAACTAAATACTTACCTATAAAATAAACCCTAATATAGCTACAATATAACAAATAGTTACATTGTAGCTATTTTAGGATTTATATTTATTTTACAGGCAACTTTGTATTTATTTTAACTAGGTATAATAGCTATTAAATAGTTAATAACTATTTAATTGCTACCTAGTTAAAATAATTACAAAATTACCTGTAAAATAAATCCTAAGCTAAGTTACAATTACACCTAACACTACCCTATCAATAAATTAATTAAATTAACTACAATTATCTAAACTAAAATACAATTAAATAAACTAAACTATAATACAAAAAACAAACACTAAATTACAGAAATTAAAAAAAAATTACAAGAAGTTTAAACTAATTACACCTAATCTAAGCCCCCTAATAAAATAAAAAAGCCCCCCAAAATAATAAAATGCCCTACCCTATCCTAAATTACAAAGTAATCAGCTCTTTTACCAGCCTTTAAAAGGGCTTTTTGCGGGGCATTGCCCCAAAGTAATCAGCTCTTTTACCTGTAAATAAAAATACAATACCCCCCAAAATTACAACCCACCACCCACATACCTCTACTCTAAAACTCACCCAAACCCCCTTACAAAAACCTAACACTAACCCCCTGAAGATCTCCCTACCTTGAGTCGTCTTCACTCAGCCGAGCCGAATTCTTCATCCAAGCGGGGCAGAAGAGGTCCTCCATCCGGTTGAAGTCTTCATCCAAGCGGGGCAGAAGAGGTCCTCCATCCGGTTGAAGTCTTCATCCAAGCGGGGCAGAAGAGGTCCTCCATCCGGTTGAAGTGTTCATCCAAGCGGCATCTTCTATCTTCATCCATCCGTAGCAGAGCGGCAGCATCCTGAAGACCTCCGATGCGGAACATCCATCCTGGCCGACGAATGACGGTTCCTTTAAATGACGTCATCCAAGATGGTGTCCCTCGAATTCCGATTGACAGGATTCTATCAGCCAATCGGAATTAAGGTTGGAAAAAACTGATTGGCTGATTCAATCAGCCAATCGGATTGAAGTTCAATCCGATTGGCTGATTGAATCAGCCAATCAGTTTTTTCCAACCTTAATTCCGATTGGCTGATAGAATCCTATCAGCCAATCGGAATTTGAGGGATGCCATCTTGTATGACGTCATTTAAAGGAACCGCCATTCGTCGTTCAGTCGTCGGCCAGGATGGATGTTCCGCGTCGGAGGTCTTCAGGATGCTGCCGCTCCGGATGGATGAAGATAGAAGATGCCGCTTGGATGAACACTTCAATTGGATGGAAGACCTCTTCTGCCCCGCTTGGACGAATACTTCAACCGGATGGAGAACCTCTTCTGCCCCGCTTGGATGAAGAATTCGGCTCGGCTGAGTGAAGACGACTCAAGGTAGGGAGATCTTCAGGGGGTTAGTGTTAGGTTTTTTTTAAGGGGGGTTTGGGTGGGTTTTAGAGTAGGGGTATGTGGGTGGTGGGTTGTAATGTTGGGGGGGTATTGTATTTTTATTTACAGGTAAAAGAGCTGATTACTTTAGGGCAATGCCCCGCAAATAGCCCTTTTAAGGGCTGGTAAAAGAGCTGATTACTTTGTAATTTAGGATAGGGTAGGGCATTTTAATATTTTGGGGGGCTTTTTTTATTTTATTAGGGGGCTTAGATTAGGTGTAATTAGTTTAAACTTCTTATATTTTTTTAATATCTGTAATTTAGTGGTGGTTTTTTTGTATTATAGTTTAGTTTATTTAATTGTATTTTAGTTTAGATAATTGTAGTTAATTTATTTAATTAATTTATTGATAGGGTAGTGTTAGGTGTAATTGTAACCTAGGTTAGGATTTATTTTACAGGTAATTTTGTAATTATTTTAACTAGGTAGCAATTAAATAGTTATTAACTATTTAATAGCTATTGTACCTAGTTAAAATAAATACAAAGTTGCCTGTAAAATAAATATAAATCCTAAAATAGCTACAATGTAACTATTAGTTATATTGAAGCTATATTATGGTTTATTTTATAGGTAAGTATTTAGTTTTAAATTGGAATAAGTTTTTTCATTATAGTAAATTTATTTCGTTTAATTAAAATTATATTTAACTTAGGGGGGTTTTAGGGTTAGACTTAGGTTTAGGGGTTCATAACTTTATTATAGTAGCAGCGACGTTTGGGTCGGGAGATTAGGGGTTAATAATTGAAGCTAGGTGGCGGCGATATTAAGGAGTGCAGCGGTTTAGGGGTTAATACATTTATTATAGTGGCAGCGATGTCCGGTCGGCAGATTAGGGGTTAATAAGTGTAGGTAAGGTAGCGGCGACGTTGGGGGGGGGCAGATTAGGGGTTAATAAATATAATATAGGTGTCGGCGATGTTAGGGACACCAGATTAGGGGTTCATAGCTATAATGTAGGTTGTGGCAGTGTCCGGAGCTGCAGAATAGGGGTTAATAATTAAATACAGGTGTCAGCGATAGCGGGGGCAGCAGATTAGGGGTTAATAAGTGTAAAGTTAGGGGTGTTTAGACTCTGGGTTCATGTTAGGGTGTTAGGTGTAGACGTGGAAAGTATTTTCCCATAGGAAGCAATGGGGCTGCTTTTTTGCAGGTGTTAGGTTTTTTTTTTTACAGCCAGCTCAGCCCCATTGTTTCCTATGTGGAAATCGTACACAAGCAAGTTTTTCAAGCTTACCGCTACCGTAGGAAACGCTGGTATTGAGAGTTGAAGTGGAGCTAATTTTGTCTCAACGCTCACTTTTCTGAAGCTAATGCAGCCATTCAGACAACTCGTAATACCAGCGTTGTCTTAAAGGGACAGTAAACCTTAAAAATAATGTTATATAATTCTGCACATAGTGCAGAATTATATAACATTATTTAGGTGATATAGCCATAAACGCCTTTTTTACAGTTTAATTAGCTAAAATACGGCGCTTTTACAGACCCGCTCTCTGCTCTCTGCTGAGCGGGTCTGTAATATTCAGTCAGCGCATCGGGCCAGCTGTATAGTCACAGCCCGGCCCGACCGCGCCATAAGACTAAGTGCAGCTCGCTCCTCGTATTTTAGCTAATTAAACTGTAAAAAAGGCGTTTATGGCTATATCACCTAAATAATGCACTATGTGCAGAATTATATAACATTATTTTTAAGGTTTACTGTCCCTTTAAGGGAACGCTGGAAAAAAAAGGCTCGTTAGCACCGCAGGTCTTTACCGACAAAACTCGTAATCTAGGCGACTGTGTCTCACAAACCAGTAGTAATGAATGTGTAACTGTATATGCACTAGGTAGTACATACTGTGCCTCACAAAACAGTAGTAGTAATTAGTAAATGTATATTCACTGGGTAGTCCATACTGTGCCTCACAAACCAGTAGTAATTAGTAACTGTATATGCACTCTGGGTAGTACATACTGTGTCTCACAAACCAGTAGTAATTAGTAACTGTATATGCACTGAGTAGTACATACTGTGTCTCACAAACCAGTAGTAATTAATGTGTATTTTTATATGCACTGGGTAGTACATACTGTGCCTCACAAACCTGTAGTAGTAATTAGTAACTGGAAATGCACTGGGTAGTACATACTGTGTCTCACAAACCAGTAGTAATTAGTTACTGGATATGCCCTGGGTAGTACATACTGTGTCTCACAAACCAGTAGTAATTAGTAACTGTATATGCACTGAGTAGTACATACTGTGTCTCACAAACCAGTAGTAATTAGTAACTGGAAATGCACTGGGTAGTACATACTGTGTCTCACAAACCAGTAGTAATTAGTAACTGTATATGCACTGAGTAGTACATACTGTGTCTCACAAACCAGTAGTAATTAATGTGTATTTTTATATGCACTGGGTAGTACATACTGTGCCTCACAAACCTGTAGTAGTAATTAGTAACTGTATATGCACTGGGTAGGACATACTGTGTCTCACAAACCAGTAGTAATTAGTTACTGGATATGCACTGGGTAGTACATACTGTGTCTCACAAACCAGTAGTAATTAGTAACTGTATATGCACTGAGTAGTACATACTGTGTCTCACAAACCAGTAGTAATTAGTAACTGGAAATGCACTGGGTAGTACATACTGTGCCTCACAAACCAGTAGTAATTAGTAACTGTATATGCACTGAGTAGTACATACTGTGTCTCACAAACCAGTAGTAATTAATGTGTATTTTTATATGCACTGGGTAGTACATACTGTGCCTCACAAACCTGTAGTAGTAATTAGTAACTGTATATGCACTGGGTAGCACATACTGTGTCTCACAAACCAGTAGTAATTAATGTGTAACTGTATATGCACTGGGTAGTACATACTGTCACAAACCAGTAGTAATTAGTAACTGTGTATGCCCTGAGTAGTACATACTGTGTCTCACAAACCAGTAGTAATTAGTAACTGGATATGCACTGGGTAGTACATACTGTGTCTCACAAACCAGTAGTAATTAGTAACTGGATATGCACTGGGTAGTACATACTGTGTCTCACAAACCAGTAGTAATTAGTAACTGGATATGCACTGAGTAGTACATACTGTGTCTCACAAACCAGTAGTAATTAGTAACTGTATATGCACTGGGTAGTACATACGGTGTCTCACAAACCAGTAGTAATTAGTAACTGGATATGCACTGAGTAGTACATACTGTGTCTCACAAACCAGTAGTAATTAGTAACTGTATATGCACTGGGTAGTACATACTGTGTCTCACAAACCAGTAGTAATTAATGTGTAACTGTATATGCACTGGGTAGTACATACTGTGTCTCACAAACCAGTAGTAATTAATGTGTAACTGTATATGCACTAGTTAGTATATACTGTGTCTCACAAACCAGTAGTAATTAGTAACTGGATATGCACTGGGTAGTACATACGGTGTCTCACAAACCAGTAGTAATTAGTAACTGTATATGCACTGGGTAGTACATACTGTGTCTCACAAACCAGTAGTAATTAGTAACTGTATATGCACTGGGTAGTACATACTGTGTCTCACAAACCAGTAGTATTTAATGTGTAACTGTATATGCACTGGGTCGTGACTGGTAGAACAAATCACATAAGTTCATTGCTTGAAGTAAAAATGTAGTAGTGCTTTCACCCTGGTGTCTGGTTTTTATCATGCCCTCTACTGAGTTGTCTTTTCATGTCCAAAAAAAACAAAACTTCATTGGGTCTGAGAAAACCATAAACTGACTCTGAGCCAATAGAAGTTGGAAGAAAAAGCTACAGCCGGTGTATTGTTATTAGCATTACTTGTCTTTCAGCATTGTTAGCCCATAGTCTCATCGTGGCATTGTTATTGGCCAATGCTGCATTAATCAGCTTACTTCTGGATCCGCAATGCTTCCTTTCCACTGATCTTTATGGTTTGTATTTTGTGGTTTCTGCTTCCTCCCCAACTTCCGTCCAATCTACAGTTTCTCACATGTTTCTAACTGTGGTATTCCAGGTAAGAGATTAATCTGGCAACTCCTGAAATGTAACTATTTACTGTCAGTGTTACTCTGGGGTTATATGACATCACTTGTGTCTCTGGGACACACAGCAGTGTAACGGTTTGTTACTCTGGGGTTATGACATCACTTGGGTCTCTGGGATACCCAGCAGTGTGACGGTTTGTTATTCTGGGGTTATATGACATCACTTGTGTCTCTGGGACACCCAGCAGTGTGACGGTTTGTTACTCTGGGGTTATATGACATCACTTGTGTCTCTGGGACACACAGCAATGTGACGGTTTGTTACTCTGGGGTTATATGACATCACTTGTGTCTCTGGGACACCCAGCAGTGTGACGGTTTGTTAGTCTGGGGTTATATGACATCACTTGTGTCTCTGGGATACACAGCAGTGTAGTTATATGACATCACTTGTGTCTCTGGGATACACAGCAGTGTGACGGTTTGTTACTCTGGGGTTATATGACATCACTTGTGTCTCTGGGATACACAGCAGTGTAGTTATATGACATCACTTGTGTCTCTGGGATACACAGCAGTGTGACTGTTTGTTACTCTGGGGTTATTTGACATCACTTGTTTCTCTAGGATACACAGCAGTGTGACGGTTTGTTAGTCTGGGGTTATATATCACTTGTGTCTCTGGGACACACAGCAGTGTGACTGTTTGTTACACAGGGGTTATATGACATCATGTCAGGGTTTTTTCCCTGTTTTGTTTGCCATGTGCTGCTGGCAGCCATTTTACTCGTCTCTCTTGCTGTCTGGTGCATACTGTGTGATGCTGCTCATTTCCTGCACTTCCTTTTATGGCCAGACTGGTGTGCATCATCCGTGGGAGACAGGATGCAGTCTCAGAATTGTGATGTCATCACTTATTATTTAAACTGCCTCTGTTCAGTATGCTTTGCCCTTGCGTTGTCTCAGACTTGTTTGTGAGAGCTCCTATGTATTACCTGGCTGTCTGACGTCCCTCCTGGTTCCTGATCCCTGGCTTGTTCCTGACTCTGCTGTTCTCCTTGTTCCTTATTCCGGCTCGTCTGACTACTCGCTTTGGCTCCTGACTCGACTCGTGTGACTACCAGCTCTGGTTTTGATTCCTGGCTTATTTGACTTGTGGACATTTTATTATTTTTTGCTATTAATAAAGGTGTGATTATTTTTGCACTTATCTTCTCAGTCTGATTCCTGGCTTCCTGACACATCACTTGTGTCTCTGGGACACACAGCAATGTGACGGTTTGTTACTCTGGGGTTATATGACATCACTTGTGTCTCTGGGACACACAGCAGTGTGACGGTTTGTTACTCTGGGGTTATGACATCACTTGAGTCTCTGGGATACCCAGCAGTGTGAGGGTTTGTTACTCTGGGGTTATATGACATCACTTGTGTCTCTGGGACACCCAGCAGTGTGACGGTTTGTTACTCTGGGGTTATATGACATCACTTGTGTCTCTGGGACACCCAGCAGTGTGACGGTTTGTTACTCTGGGGTTATGATATCACTTGTGTCTCTGGGACACCCAGCAGTGTGACGGTTTCTTACTCTGGGGTTATGATATCACTTGTGTCTCTGGGACACCCAGCAGTGTGACGGTTTGTTACTCTGGGGTTATATGACATCACTTGTGTCTCTGGGACACCCAGCAGTGTGACGGTTTGTTACTCTGGGGTTATATGACATCACTTGTGTCTCTGGGACACCCAGCAGTGTGACGGTTTGTTAGTCTGGGGTTATATGACATCACTTGTGTCTCTGGGATACACAGCAGTGTAGTTATATGACATCACTTGTGTCTCTGGGATACACAGCAGTGTGACTGTTTGTTACTCTGGGGTTATTTGACATCACTTGTTTCTCTAGGATACACAGCAGTGTGACGGTTTGTTAGTCTGGGGTTATATATCACTTGTGTCTCTGGGACACACAGCAGTGTGACTGTTTGTTACACAGGGGTTATATGACATCATGTCAGGGTTTTTTCCCTGTTTTGTTTGCCATGTGCTGCTGGCAGCCATTTTACTCGTCTCTCTTGCTGTCTGGTGCATACTGTGTGATGCTGCTCATTTCCTGCACTTCCTTTTATGGCCAGACTGGTGTGCATCATCCGTGGGAGACAGGATGCAGTCTCAGAATTGTGATGTCATCACTTATTATTTAAACTGCCTCTGTTCAGTATGCTTTGCCCTTGCGTTGTCTCAGACTTGTTTGTGAGAGCTCCTATGTATTACCTGGCTGTCTGACGTCCCTCCTGGTTCCTGATCCCTGGCTTGTTCCTGACTCTGCTGTTCTCCTTGTTCCTTATTCCGGCTCGTCTGACTACTCGCTTTGGCTCCTGACTCGACTCGTGTGACTACCAGCTCTGGTTTTGATTCCTGGCTTATTTGACTTGTGGACATTTTATTATTTTTTGCTATTAATAAAGGTGTGATTATTTTTGCACTTATCTTCTCAGTCTGATTCCTGGCTTCCTGACACATCACTTGTGTCTCTGGGACACACAGCAATGTGACGGTTTGTTACTCTGGGGTTATATGACATCACTTGTGTCTCTGGGACACACAGCAGTGTGACGGTTTGTTACTCTGGGGTTATGACATCACTTGCGTCTCTGGGATACCCAGCAGTGTGATGGTTTGTTACTCTGGGGTTATATGACATCACTTGTGTCTCTGGGACACCCAGCAGTGTGACGGTTTGTTACTCTGGGGTTATATGACATCACTTGTGTCTCTGGGACACCCAGCAGTGTGACGGTTTGTTACTCTGGGGTTATATGACATCACTTGTGTCTCTGGGACACCCAGCAGTGTGACGGTTTGTTACTCTGGGGTTATGATATCACTTGTGTCTCTGGGACACCCAGCAGTGTGACGGTTTCTTACTCTGGGGTTATGATATCACTTGTGTCTCTGGGACACCCAGCAGTGTGACGGTTTGTTACTCTGGGGTTATATGACATCACTTGTGTCTCTGGGACACCCAGCAGTGTGACGGTTTGTTACTCTGGGGTTATATGACATCACTTGTGTCTCTGGGACACCCAGCAGTGTGACGGTTTGTTAGTCTGGGGTTATATGACATCACTTGTGTCTCTGGGATACACAGCAGTGTAGTTATATGACATCACTTGTGTCTCTGGGATACACAGCAGTGTAGTTATATGACATCACTTGTGTCTCTGGGACACCCAGCAGTGTGACGGTTTGTTAGTCTGGGGTTATTTGACATCACTTGTGACTGTGTATTTTGTGGTACATTTCTCTGTGTCCCTGTGTGTTTTGTGCTACTTTTACAATAAGATCAGCACCGCTTCATCAGTAGTTGTGGCTTATGTTGTCACATAATGTTACCCTTAGTATTCCGATAGTCGTAAAAATCAGAGATGCGGAAGTAAACATTCACATAACAGGTTAGTAATAAGGCTCAATTACACACGAGACCCATAGGCGTGTTGTTTTAAAATGACGCAATATGACGCTGGGTATTGGCGGGAGGCAAGGGGAGAGGCATTCAGCCCTAGAAGATATGGAAACAAACATTTATACAACAAGTGAGATACAAAGTTTAATTACTTTCGATACATATCAACTTAAAGGGCCACTGTAAGTAAATATTTTCTATGCCTGTTACTAACTAACTACCCCAAATACGCTTTTTATCAATAGCATTTCATTAACATATCTCTACCGTATATCAGAAATCTTGTCTGCAAATTTAATTGTTTTCCAAACCCACTCCGTGGGTATCCTTTGCTCTGTACCAATCCGTTTACAATACCTAGGTTTCAAAATGGCGCTTTAAAAACAAAGTTATTGGTTTAAGTATTTTGAACACGCAGTGCTGAAAATAGTGGGCAGGATAACGTGACATCGGCGAATAAAAGATATAACTTTTAGAACGTTATGAAACTTCGTTTTGGAGAAAATATAGGTCAGTAGGTTTTAATTAATGTTTATTAACTTTAATATGTTAGTTGTTTAGCTTAAAAATTATAACAGAAAGTAATCCTTTAACCCCTTAATGACAACTGACGTACCAGGTACGTCCTGCAAAAACTAGCAGTTAGTGACAATGGACGTACCTGGTACGTCAGTTGTTTAAGAGAGTGGTGGAAGCGATCGCAATTGCTTCCAGCAGCTCTCAGGGTATTGCAGTGATGCCTCGATATGGAGGCATCCTGCAATACCTTTTAACAAGCCTCCGATGCAGAGAGAGCCACTCTGTGGCCCTCTCTGCACCGGTATCAATGGTGCAGTGTTCCGGGGGGAAGGGAAGCAAAGAGGCGGCAGCGTGCGGGCCGCGCGCGCATATTAGCCACTGACACCAATGGAAAAAAAAAAAGTTCAAAACATAAAAAAAAAATATATATATAAAAGGATCTGGGGGGGGTGGGGGTATTGAGGGGGGGCTGCTACACTACAGAAAAGTTTATAAATATTTTTGGGGGCAAAATTTATAAATATTTTTGGGGGCAAATTGGGTACTGGCAGACAGCTGCCAGTACCCAAGATGGCGGCAATTAAGTAGCAGGGAGGGTTATAGAGCTGTTTGGTGGGGGATCAGGGAGGTTGGGGGCTAAGGCAGGGCTCCATTACAGCAGAATACATTTTTAAAAAAAATAAAATAAAAAAAACTCCTTTTATTTTAGTACTGGCAGACTTTCTGCCAGTACTTAAGATGGCGGGGACAATTGTGGGGTGGGGGAGGGAAGAGAGCTGTTTGGGAGGGATCAGGGGGTGGGATGTGTCAGGTGGGAGGCTGATCTCTACACTAAAGCTAAAATTAACCCTGCCAGCGCCCTACAAGCTACCTAATTAACTCCTTCACTGCTGGGCATAATTCACGTGTTGTGCGCATCAGCATTTAGCGGCCTTCTAATTAACAAAAAGCAACGCCAAAGCCATATATGTCTGCTATTTCTGAACAAAGGGGATCCCAGAGAAGCTTTTACAACCATTTGTGCCATAATTGCACAAACTGTTTGTAAATAATTTCAGTGAGAAACCTAAAATTGTGAAAAATTTAAAGTTTTTTTTTATTTGCTCGCATTTGGCGGTGAAATGGTGGCATGAAATATACCAAAATTGGCCTAGATCAATACTTGGAGTTGTCTACTACACTAAACTAAAGCTAAAATTAACCCTACAAGCTCCCTACATGCTCCCTAATTAACCCCTTCACTGCTGGGCATAAAACACGTGTGGTGCGCAGCGGCATTTAGCGGCCTTCTAATTACCAAAAAGCAACCCCAAAGCCATATAAGTCTGCTATTTCTGAACAAAGGGGATCCCAGAGAAGCATTTACAACCATTTGTGCCATAATTGCAGAAGCTGTTTGTAAATAATTTCAGTGGGAAACCTAAAGTTTGTGACAAAATGTGTGAAAAAGTGAATTTTTTTTTTAATTTGATCGCATTTGGCGGTGAAACGGTGGCATGAAATATACCAAAATGGGCCTAGATCAATACTTTGGGATGTCTTCTAAAAAAAATATATATACATGTCAATCAATATTCAGGTATTCCTTACAGATATCAGGGTTCTAATGTAACTAGCGCTAATTTTGAAAAAAAAATGGTTTGGAAATAGCAAAGTGCTACTTGTATTTATTTCCCTATAACTTACAAAAAAAGCAAAGAACCTGTAAACATTGGGTATTTCTAAACTCAGGACAAAATTTAGAAACTATTTAGCATGGGTGTTTTTTAGTGGTTGTAGATGTGTAACAGATTTTGGGGTCAAAGTTAGAAAATGTGTGTTTTTTCCATTTTTTCCTCATATTTTATAAAATTTTTTATAGTAAATTATAAGATATAATGAAAATAATGGTATCTTTAGAAAGTCCATTTAATGGCGAGAAAAACGGTATATAATATGTGTGGGTACAGTAAATGAGTAAGAGGAAAATTACAGCTGAACACAAACACCACAGAAATGTAAAAATAGCCATTGTCATTAAGGGTAAGAAAATTGAAAAATGGTCCGGTCATTAAGGGGTTAAATAAGTTTTATGAGACTTCTACAACTACACCTTCAAGGTTTGTAACAATGATTAATTCATGTTCTTAGCAAATCCTGGCATTTTTATATATAACCAGGGAATAGGTCAATAGTAAATCGTACCACACGGGATGGATACTTTATAACAAGTTGATACAGATGAAATATCACGGGCTTGTTGCTACACACATCGGGAAAGGACATTATTATCTATTGTTCTTTGTATATGGGAAATGATCTATATTATACTTTGACATGATAGAGTGATATGGGTTATATGAAGAGTTAATTTGAGAACAATACATTTTTGGAAACACCTGTATGGGGGGAGGGTTCACATACTCATGTTTTGATTGGATAGGTTTAGTTAGGGTTTATATGCCTGATGAAACAGCGTGTAAGCTGAGAAATGCGTTGCAACATTTTATTACATAGTGGTGACTGTTGTACCCTATGGTTTTATATTGCATTTTATTAAAAGTGGATTTTATACTTTCACTTGACTGAGAGCCTGAGTTTTTTTACCTTGGGGAGACGCCCACAATGGAGGTGTGCAGGATCTGGGACACTGAGAGATCCCAGTAGTTGTTACTAAGCACAAGTGGGTGCTGCTTCCATTGTACCTGTCTTACATTGTGTTTGATTGTATACTGTGTAAACGATATTACACTAGGAGGCGCCCTTCTTTCTTGTGTGCCCCCACAGAATTGTTAAATGGATTCTGTCTTCCCGAGTCAGGGCTTCGGTAGTTGCTTATTTATGTGCTGTGTGAGTCTGGGACCCAGCAATAACCAGAAGTACTGCACACAGCCTGCAGTGCATTGGGCTTATACAGATAAGTTGGTACTGCCAGGGTGTGTGAGTGTCACTGGCCACTGTGGGGCTTAGTCTGACGTCAGTCTCAGTGTTTCACACCTCTGGAGTCTGTAACCAGAGATGATTGCAGGGTTGGGAGACAGGCTTCCTCTTTTTTTGCTGAGTCCTATTCTCCTCTGTGTCCTCTGTGGCTCAGAGTGGCGTCCTGCAGCCTGAGCTGGGTGCCCAGAGAGCTGCGGGCAGTGCATGCCACGCATTCCTTGTGAAACAAGTGTGACTGCTGGGATAAACTCCCCCTCCCAGGAGTGTCACTGCTCAACCTCATTTCTGAAAAAACATGGACAGAAAGCAAGGTATTATCTCTATGTGCAAGTTGCTTATTTTGTGCAAATGCACAGTAATTCATATGCAATTCTGTGTAATGCCATCTTATGATGCATGCTTGCATGTGCAGTATCTGTAAGATGTGTGCATTACACACACACACACACTGTACGTATGGCTGTAACTGCACACACTGGGGATATGCATGCACACACGGTGTACGTATAGGTGTAACTGCACACACTGGGGATATGCATGCACACACGCTGTACGTATAGGTGTAACTGCACACACTGGGGATATGCATGCACACACACTGTACGTATGGGTGTAACTGCACACACTGGGGATATGCATGCACACACACTGTACGTATGGGTGTAACTGCACACACTGGGGATATGCATGCACACACACTGTACGTATGGGTGTAACTGCACACACTGGGGATATGCATGCACACACGCTGTACGTATGGGTGTAACTGCACACACTGGGGATATGCATGCACACACGCTGTACGTATGGGTGTAACTGCACACACTGGGGATATGCATGCACACACACTGTACGTATGGGTGTAACTGCACACACTGGGGATATACATGCACACACGCTGTACGTATGGGTGTAACTGCACACACTGGGGATATGCATGCACACACACTGTACGTATGGGTGTAACTGCACACACTGGGGATATGCATGCACACACACACTGTACGTATGGGTGTAACTGCACACACTGGGGATATGCATGCACACACGGTGTACGTATAGGTGTAACTGCACACACTGGGGATATGCATGCACACACGCTGTACGTATGGGTGTAACTGCACACACTGGGGATATGCATGCACACACGCTGTACGTATGGCTGTAACTGCACACACTGGGGATATACATGCACACACGCTGTACGTATGGGTGTAACTGCACACACTGGGGATATGCATGCACACACACTGTACGTATGGCTGTAACTGCACACACTGGGGATATGCATGCACACACGCTGTACGTATGGGTGTAACTGCACACACTGGGGATATGCATGCACACACGCTGTACGTATGGGTGTAACTGCACACACTGGGGATATGCATGCACACACGCTGTACGTATGGCTGTAACTGCACACACTGGGGATATGCATGCACACACGCTGTACGTATGGGTGTAACTGCACACACTGGGGATATGCATGCACACACGGTGTACGTATAGGTGTAACTGCACACACTGGGGATATGCATGCACACACGCTGTACGTATGGGTGTAACTGCACACACTGGGGATATGCATGCACACACGGTGTACGTATGGGTATAACTGCACACACTGGGGATATGCATGCACACACTGTACGTATGGCTGTAACTGCACACACTGGGGATATGCATGCACACACACTGTACGTATGGGTGTAACTGCACACACTGGGGATATGCATGCACACAAGCTGTACGTATGGGTGTAACTGCACACACTGGGGATATGCATGCACACACACTGTACGTATGGCTGTAACTGCACACACTGGGGATATGCATGCACACACGCTGTACGTATGGGTGTAACTGCACACACTGGGGATATGCATGCACACACGGTGTATGTATAGGTGTAACTGCACACACTGGGGATATGCATGCACACACGGTGTATGTATAGGTGTAACTGCACACACTGGGGATATGCATGCACACACGCTGTACGTATGGGTGTAACTGCACACACTGGGGATATGCATGCACACAAGCTGTACGTATAGGTGTAACTGCACACACTGGGGATATGCATGCACACACGCTGTACGTATGGGTGTAACTGCACACACTGGGGATATGCATGCACACACGCTGTACGTATGGCTGTAACTGCACACACTGGGGATATGCATGCACACACGCTGTACGTATGGGTGTAACTGCACACACTGGGGATATGCATGCACACACGCTGTACGTATGGGTGTAACTGCACACACTGGGGATATGCATGCACACACGCTGTACGTATGGATGTAACTGCACACACTGGGGATATGCATGCACACAAGCTGTACGTATAGGTGTAACTGCACACACTGGGGATATGCATGCACACACGCTGTACGTATAGGTGTAACTGCACACACTGGGGATATGCATGCACACACGGTGTACGTATGGGTGTAACTGCACACACTGGGGATATGCATGCACACAAGCTGTACGTATAGGTGTAACTGCACACACTGGGGATATGCATGCACACACGCTGTACGTATGGGTGTAACTGCACACACTGGGGATATGCATGCACACACGCTGTACGTATGGATGTAACTGCACACACTGGGGATATGCATGCACACAAGCTGTACGTATAGGTGTAACTGCACACACTGGGGATATGCATGCACACACGCTGTACGTATAGGTGTAACTGCACACACTGGGGATATGCATGCACACAAGCTGTACGTATGGCTGTAACTGCACACACTGGGGATATGCATGCACACACGCTGTACGTATGGGTGTAACTGCACACACTGGGGATATGCATGCACACAAGCTGTACGTATAGGTGTAACTGCACACACTGGGGATATGCATGCACACACGCTGTACGTATAGGTGTAACTGCACACACTGGGGATGTGCATGCACACACGGTGTACTTATGGGTGTAACTGCACACACTGGGGATATGCATGCACACACGGTGTACGTATGGCTGTAACTGCACACACTGGGGATATGCATGCACACACGGTGTATGTATAGGTGTAACTGCACACACTGGGGATATGCATGCACACACGCTGTACGTATAGGTGTAACTGCACACACTGGGGATATACATGCGCACACACAGTGTACGTATAGGTATCTGCACAAACGGTGTATGTATAGGTGAAACTGCACACATTGGGGATATGCATGTGCACACACAGTGTACGTAGCGGCACACACTGGGGATATGCATACACACACGGTGTACGTATAGGTGTAACTGCACACACTGGGGATATGCATGCACACACTGTACGTATAGGTGTAACTGCACACACTGGGGATATGCATGC
The DNA here is from genome assembly GCF_027579735.1 of Bombina bombina. Lineage (NCBI taxonomy): Eukaryota > Metazoa > Chordata > Amphibia > Anura > Bombinatoridae > Bombina > Bombina bombina. Next base: position 199,673,041 of record NC_069509.1, read on the forward strand.
ACACGCTGTACGTATAGGTGTAACTGCACACACTGGGGATATGCATGCACACACGGTGTACGTATGGGTGTAACTGCACACACTGGGGATATGCATGCACACACGGTGTACTTATGGGTGTAGCTGCACACACTGGGGATATGCATGCACACACGGTGTACGTATGGGTATAGCTGCACACACTGGGGATATGCATGTACACACGGTGTACGTATGGGTGTAACTACACACACTGGGGATATACATGCACACACGGTGTACGTATGGGTGTAACTGCACACACGGTGTATGTATAGGTGTAACTGCACACACTGGGGATATACATGCGCACACACAGTGTACGTATAGGTATCTGCACAAACGGTGTATGTATAGGTGTAACTGCACACATTGGGGATATGCATGTGCACACACAGTGTACGTAGCTGCACACTCTGGGGATATGCATACACACACGGTGTACGTATGGGTGTAACTGCATACACTGGGGATATACATGCACACATGGTGTACGTATGATTGTAACTGCACACACTGGGGATATGCATGCGCACACGGTGTACGTATGATTGTAACTGCACACACTGGGGATATGCATGCACACACGCTGTACGTATGATTGTAACTGCAAACATTGGGGATATGCACGCACACATGGTGTACGTATAGGTGTAACTGCACACACTGATGATATACATGCACACACGGTGTACGTATGGGTGTAACTGCACACACTGGGGATATGCATGCACACACGGTGTAAGTATCTGCATACACTGGGGATATGCATGCACACACGGTGTAAGTAGCTGCACACACTGGGGATATGCATGCACACACGGTGTACGTATGGGTGTAACTGCATACACTGGGGATATACATGCACACATGGTGTACGTATGATTGTAACTGCACACACTGGGGATATGCATGCGCACACGGTGTACGTATGATTGTAACTGCACACACTGGGGATATGCATGCACACACGCTGTACGTATGATTGTAACTGCAAACATTGGGGATATGCACGCACACATGGTGTACGTATAGGTGTAACTGCACACACTGATGATATACATGCACACACGGTGTACGTATGGGTGTAACTGCACACACTGGGGATATGCATGCGCACACAGTGTACATATAGGTGTAACTGCACACACTGGGGATATGCATGCACACACGGTGTAAGTATCTGCATACACTGGGGATATGCATGCACACACGGTGTAAGTAGCTGCACACACTGGGGATATGCATGCACACACGGTGTAAGTAGCTGCACACACTGGGGATATGCATGCACACACGGTGTATGTATGGGTGTAACTGCACACACTGGGGATATACATGCGCATACACACAGTGTACTTATGGGTGTAGCCGCACACACTGGGGATATGCATGCACACACGGTGTACATATGGCTGTAACGGCACACACTTGGGATATGCATGCACACACGGTGTACGTATGGCTGTAACTGCACACACTGGGGATATGCATGCACACACGGTGTACGTATGGGTGTAACTGCACACACGGTGTATGTATAGGTGTAACTGCACACACTGGGGATATACATGCGCACACACAGTGTACGTATAGGTATCTGCACAAACGGTGTATGTATAGGTGTAACTGCACACATTGGGGATATGCATGTGCACACACAGTGTACGTAGCTGCACACTCTGGGGATATGCATACACACACGGTGTACGTATGGGTGTAACTGCATACACTGGGGATATACATGCACACATGGTGTACGTATGATTGTAACTGCACACACTGGGGATATGCATGCGCACACGGTGTACGTATGATTGTAACTGCACACACTGGGGATATGCATGCACACACGCTGTACGTATGATTGTAACTGCAAACATTGGGGATATGCACGCACACATGGTGTACGTATAGGTGTAACTGCACATACTGATGATATACATGCACACACGGTGTACGTATGGGTGTAACTGCACACACTGGGGATATGCATGCACACACGGTGTAAGTATCTGCATACACTGGGGATATGCATGCACACACGGTGTAAGTAGCTGCACACACTGGGGATATGCATGCACACACGGTGTACGTATGGGTGTAACTGCATACACTGGGGATATACATGCACACATGGTGTACGTATGATTGTAACTGCACACACTGGGGATATGCATGCGCACACGGTGTACGTATGATTGTAACTGCACACACTGGGGATATGCATGCACACACGCTGTACGTATGATTGTAACTGCAAACATTGGGGATATGCACGCACACATGGTGTACGTATAGGTGTAACTGCACACACTGATGATATACATGCACACACGGTGTACGTATGGGTGTAACTGCACACACTGGGGATATGCATGCGCACACAGTGTACATATAGGTGTAACTGCACACACTGGGGATATGCATGCACACACGGTGTAAGTATCTGCATACACTGGGGATATGCATGCACACACGGTGTAAGTAGCTGCACACACTGGGGATATGCATGCACACACGGTGTAAGTAGCTGCACACACTGGGGATATGCATGCACACACGGTGTAAGTATCTGCATACACTGGGGATATGCATGCACACACGGTGTAAGTAGCTGCACACACTGGGGATATGCATGCACACACGGTGTAAGTAGCTGCACACACTGGGGATATGCATGCACACACGGTGTATGTATGGGTGTAACTGCACACACTGGGGATATACATGCGCATACACACAGTGTACTTATGGGTGTAACCGCACACACTGGGGATATGCATGCACACACGGTGTACGTATGGGTGTAACTGCATACACTGGGGATATACATGCACACATGGTGTACGTATGATTGTAACTGCACACACTGGGGATATGCATGCGCACACGGTGTACGTATGATTGTAACTGCACACACTGGGGATATGCATGCACACACGCTGTACGTATGATTGTAACTGCAAACATTGGGGATATGCACGCACACATGGTGTACGTATAGGTGTAACTGCACACACTGATGATATACATGCACACACGGTGTACGTATGGGTGTAACTGCACACACTGGGGATATGCATGCACACACGGTGTAAGTATCTGCATACACTGGGGATATGCATGCACACACGGTGTAAGTAGCTGCACACACTGGGGATATGCATGCACACACGGTGTACGTATGGGTGTAACTGCATACACTGGGGATATACATGCACACATGGTGTACGTATGATTGTAACTGCACACACTGGGGATATGCATGCGCACACGGTGTACGTATGATTGTAACTGCACACACTGGGGATATGCATGCACACACGCTGTACGTATGATTGTAACTGCAAACATTGGGGATATGCACGCACACATGGTGTACGTATAGGTGTAACTGCACACACTGATGATATACATGCACACACGGTGTACGTATGGGTGTAACTGCACACACTGGGGATATGCATGCGCACACAGTGTACATATAGGTGTAACTGCACACACTGGGGATATGCATGCACACACGGTGTAAGTATCTGCATACACTGGGGATATGCATGCACACACGGTGTAAGTAGCTGCACACACTGGGGATATGCATGCACACACGGTGTAAGTAGCTGCACACACTGGGGATATGCATGCACACACGGTGTATGTATGGGTGTAACTGCACACACTGGGGATATACATGCACACACGGTGTAAGTAGCTGCACACACTGGGGATATGCATGCACACACGGTGTAAGTAGCTGCACACACTGGGGATATGCATGCACACACGGTGTAAGTATCTGCATACACTGGGGATATGCATGCACACACGGTGTAAGTAGCTGCACACACTGGGGATATGCATGCACACACGGTGTAAGTAGCTGCACACACTGGGGATATGCATGCACACACGGTGTATGTATGGGTGTAACTGCACACACTGGGGATATACATGCGCATACACACAGTGTACTTATGGGTGTAACCGCACACACTGGGGATATGCATGCACACACGGTGTACATATGGCTGTAACGGCACACACTTGGGATATGCATGCACACACGGTGTACGTATGGCTGTAACTGCACACACTGGGGATATGCATGCACACACGGTGTACGTATAGGTATCTGCACAAACGGTGTATGTATAGGTGTAACTGCACACATTGGGGATATGCATGCACACACGGTGTACGTATGGGTATAACTGCATACACTGGGGATATACATGCACACATGGTGTACGTATGATTGTAACTGCACACACTGGGGATATACATGCACACATGGTGTACGTATGGGTGTAACTGCACACACTGGTGATATGCATGCACACACAGTGTACGTATGGGTGTAACTGCACACACTGGGGTTATACATGCACACACGGTGTACGTATGGGTGTAACTGCACACACTGGGGTTATACATGCACACACGGTGTACGTATGGGTGTAACTGCACACACTGGGGGTATGCATGTGCACACAAGGTGTACGTATGCACGTAGCTGCACACACTGGGGATTTGCATGCACACACAGTGTAAGTAGCTGCACACACTGGGGATATACATGCACACATGGTGTACTTATGGGTGTAGCTGCACACACTGGGGATATGCATGCACACACGGTGTACGTATGGGTGTAACTGCACACACTAGTGATATGCATGCACACACAGTGGACGTATAGGTATCTGCACAAACGGTGTATGTATAGGTGTAACTGCACACATTGGGGATATGCATGCACACACGGTGTACGTATGGGTATAACTGCATACACTGGGGATATACATGCACACATGGTGTACGTATGGGTGTAGCTGCACACACTGGGGATATGCATGCACACACGGTGTACGTATGGGTGTAACTGCACACACTAGTGATATGCATGCACACACAGTGGACGTATAGGTATCTGCACAAACGGTGTATGTATAGGTGTAACTGCACACATTGGGGATATGCATGCACACACGGTGTACGTATGGGTATAACTGCATACACTGGGGATATACATGCACACATGGTGTACGTATGATTGTAACTGCACACACTGGGGATATGCATGCGCACACGGTTTACGTATGAGTGTAACTGCACACACTGGGGATATACATGCACACACGGTGTACGTATGGGTGTAACGGCACACACTGGTGATATGCATGCACACACGGTGTACGTATTGGTGTAACTGCACACACTGGGGATATACATGTACACACGGTGTACGTATGGGTGTAACTGCACACACTGGGGATATTCATGCACACACGGTGTACGTATGGGTGTAACTGCACACACTGGGGATATGCATGCACACATGGTGTGCAGAACCTGACACTGTTCTTTTATGTGCAAGGGAATAGATACAGATAATAGTAATACAGTACCTAATGATACTGCTCTCAGAAAAGCCATCACCTAACTCAAACTCAGATAAGTAGTGGTAGTCTCATAAACACAGTGTGATTAGATAACATTAGTGGCAAGCGACGGGATGGTCCTCATCGCCCAGAAGAGCAACTACACATTCTGACCTAATGGAATACCGTATGAAAGGCTGAAAAGAGCCACCCTTAAAGACCTGCTAGAACAACGGGGCCGACAGCCCAGTAACCTCAGGAAGAGGGAGATTATTACAATACTGACCGAGATGGACGGAGCACCAGGGCTCGAAGGAACCAATGAGCCCAGCATATCAGACAGAACCCCCGAAGAAGCAAGCTTTGACCGGGCGGTTAAAATAAGACTGGCAAATTATGGCCCCAACCCGTCTGCCGACATTATCGATCGGGTCATAGCCATGGAGGCCAACCTACTTCGCCAATGCGGCGCTGCAGCAGCCCAAGTCACAGCAACCCCAGTGGAAAAGAGAAAAGTGCATTTTGCAGCCTTTAAAAACTTCAGTGAAACAGAAGGAGAGATTGATGGGTACCTTGCGGATTTTGAGAGGCAATGTGCACTACACAAGGTACCCGCAGAGGACTGGGTCACGATATTATCCGGAAAATGATCCGGCCGGGCCAGCGAGACTTTTCGGGCAATTCCAGATGAGGAAGTCAGAGATTATAATGTTGTAAAAGAGGCTCTGCTCTCCAGGTATGCGAATACACCGAAGGCATACAGGAGGCGGTTCAGAGACACTGTTAAACTAGCTGGAGATTCCTACGTCGAGTGGGCATATAAGGTGCACCGCACAGCAGCTCACTGGATAGCGGGTTGCCAAGCCGTATCTGGGGAAGAGGTGCTGCAGCTATTCCTGTTGGAACATTGCTTCGACAAGTTATCCGCAGGAGTTAGAGAGTGGGTTCGGGACCGTAAACCCTCCACTCTGCATGAAGCTGCTCGCCTGGCAGATGAGTATACGGATGCCCGCAAACTGGACACTGCTACCACTAAGATCCCTGCCAGATTGGAGTACAGACCCACAGTCACCCCAGCAGCTACCAATTACCAACCCCCGGCACACCGCTCTACCACACCGCCTTCAGCCACGAACTATCCTCAGACAGCCCGGTTCAACTCACGGGATTACTCACAGCCTATTCGGTGCTTTGGATGTAAGCAACTAGGGCACAAAAGACCAGAGTGTCCCCTAAACACAACGAACCAAGCACATTCCTGGAGAAGACCCGCCGGCGGAAACCCACGTAACTCTCAGCCTGCGGCCCACTACGTAGAGGAGGAAGAATGCTGGGGCATCCTACATGAAGCACACCCTGTGCAAGCTGCCCACCGGGATAACCGGCAACAGCACCGGCATCTGGTGAATGGGAAGGAGGTCAGTGGTCTACGGGATACTGGTGCTACCATGACCTTGCTCCAAAAGAACTTGGTGTCTGAGAACCAGCACACCGGAGACACTGTGGCTGTGAAGGTAGCAGGGGGCGCTGTGTTCCGCCTACCTGTTGCCCGGGTACATTTGGAGTGGGCTCTAGACATGTGAATGTGGGGGTCATGAAGGACTTACCAGCTGATGTTCTCCTTGGAAATGACTTGGCCCCCCCTTGTTTCTGCCTACGCTCCCATGGGACCCGCCGATGTTAACCCTGTGACTTTCCGTGCCGCAGAGACTGACCCACCTGCTGCTGAGCCCCAGGACGCTAAGCTCAGTAAATCTCTGTCCACTATTGATACGTGGAAGTCCCGTTACAATGCGCTGATGAAGGAGAAGAGTCAAGTAGAGGATGAAATGGTCACGTTAAACAATCACGTAACGGTGCTAGCAGGAGAAAAGAGGAGCGCAGAGGAAAAAGCGCGTTTAGAACGGGAATCTCTGCTAGACAAGCTGCACCAATAGACCGCAGAAAACACCAGCTTCAGAGTGGAACATGAAACATTAATGACAAACTTAGCGACACTGGAGGAGAAGCTGACGCTGGCTCATGGTGAGGTGCAGCAACTCAAGGGCACCCTACGTCAGTATGAAGGACTTGTGGATACCTATAAAGAGCAGGTACAGAAAACTCGTAAAGAAGCCGATGAGATTTGTCTCCAACTGGAAAGAAGCGTCTCTGAAAACAAAAACTTGAAGGACTGTTTAGCCCTGGTCTGGGCACTGAAGAAGTTGAACCCTTATTTATATGGACATGAATTCTCTCTCATAACGGGAATGCAGATGGATTGTCCTGGCAAACTGACATTCCTACCACCTCCTAGTCCGGTCATCCCCAAGTTGACCCGTAAAGGGTCAAGCCGAGTCTGCCGGAGTGTCCCACCAGGAGAGGGCCATGTTAAAGACCCCTCTGTCAACCTCCCTACGGATTATGGATTCAGGCATTATGTTAAGTCACCCTGTGCCCATTATAGGTACAGGGTGCAAATCCAACAGTACTGGAGGGGTTAACTTAAGTTTTGAGTAACTTGTTGGAGGGGTTAACTTCAGTTTTGAGTAACTGTTTTGTCTAAGACAGTTGGAGTTGTTTTTAAAACCAGAAGTAAGCAGGAGAAGGACTATAATCAAGTATCCGAGCAAAAGGACCTGATTTTAAAGAAAGCACAGAGCTCTGAGAGTTGAAGGAGAGTGTCAACCAGGTGGGAGACCTGCATAAATACCGGACATATAGCCCTCAATAAAGTAGATTCTGTTTTACCCTCAAAACGGAGCTTGGTCTCGTGTTTGTGGGGAAATTAACTGGATTTGTGTGTTGCTGATCCCATATTCAGGGCATCTTTCATCTGGTATTAACCCTCGATAACAGGGTTATATGTAACTGCACACACTGGGGATATACATGCACACACGGTGTACGTATGGGTGTAACTGCACACACTGGGGATATACATGCACACACGATGTACGTATGCACGTAGCTGCACACACTGGAGATATGCATGCACACACGGTGTACGTATGCACGTAGCTGCACACACTGGGGATATGCATGCACACACGGTGTATGTATGGGTGTAACTGCACACACTGGGGATATGCATGCACACACGGTGTACGTATGGGTGTAACTGCACACACTGGGGATATGCATGCGCACACGGTGTACTTATGGGTGTAACTGCACACACTGGGGATATGCATGCACACACGGTGTACTTATGGGTGTAACTGCACACACTGGGGATATGCATGCACACACGGTGTACTTATGGGTGTAACTGCACACACTGGGGATATGCATGCACACACGGTGTACTTATGGGTGTAACTGCACACACTGGGGATATGGATGCACACACAGTGAACGTATGGCTGTAACTGCACACACTGGGGATATGCATGCACACACGGTGTACGTATGGCTGTAACTGCACACACTGGGGATATGCATGCACACAAGCTGTACGTATAGGTGTAACTGCACACACTGGGGATATGCATGCACACACGCTGTACGTATGGGTGTAACTGCACACACTGGGGATATGCATGCACACACGCTGTACGTATGGATGTAACTGCACACACTGGGGATATGCATGCACACAAGCTGTACGTATAGGTGTAACTGCACACACTGGGGATATGCATGCACACACGCTGTACGTATAGGTGTAACTGCACACACTGGGGATATGCATGCACACAAGCTGTACGTATGGCTGTAACTGCACACACTGGGGATATGCATGCACACACGGTGTACGTATGGCTGTAACTGCACACACTGGGGATATGCATGCACACACGGTGTACGTATGGCTGTAACTGCACACACTGGGGATATGCATGCACACACGGTGTACGTATGGGTGTAACTGCACACACTGGTGATATGCATGCACACACAGTGTACGTATGCATGTAACTGCACACACTGGAGATATGCATGCACACGGTGTACGTATGGGTGTAACTGCACACACTGGGGATATGCATGCACACACGGTGTACGTATGGGTGTAACTGCACACACTGGGGATATGCATGCACACACGGTGTACGTATGGGTGTAACTGCATACACTGGGGATATGCATGCACACACGGTGTACGTATGGGTGTAACTGCACACACTGGGGATATGCATGCACACACGGTGTACGTATGGGTGTAACTGCACACACTGGGGATATGGATGCACACACGGTGTACGTATGGCTGTAACTGCACACACTGGGGATATGCATGCACACACGGTGTACGTATGGGTGTAACTGCACACACTGGGGATATGCATGCACACACGGTGTACGTATGGGTGTAACTGCACACACTGGGGATATGGGTGTACGTATGGGTGTAACTGCACACACTGGGGATATAGATGCAAATTGTAATAATACAGATAATATAAATGAACCAATATATAATAAACAATACACACATATACATAAGAAAAAAAGTTAAATAAACCATAAAGTAGAATATATGCACATATATAAAAAAAAATCATAATAAATAGAAATATATATATATATATATATATATATATATATATATATATATATCCAATGTGGTGGTACCAATAGATAGTGTGTCCTCAAATAAGCGATATATCATCATAGATAAAAGTTAGGCGACAGATAATTATGTGTCCTAGAATCATTTATAAAATATGAAGTTAGAGATAAAAAAAAAAAAAGGAAGTTGTGAGATGATCCCCAAAATTAAGAGTGGGATAAAGAGATCCTCATTAAAAAATGCCAAAAGTAAAAAAAAAAATAACAAAAATTAAATTAATTCTAATCTGTAGTGTGTCCAAGTGATCCCCACATTGATTGGAACCTAAGGAAATAAATACAACTGTGCAATACCAAAGTGATCATGCCTTAGCACTAAATGTGATAGGCTTTGCCAGACCCCTACAGTGGTAGTGGTGGAAAACTCAAGGTGGAAATGTCTGTAATAATCAACGCATTTCTGCCCTGAATAGGGCTTTTATCAAGACTATGCCAGTTTAAAATGATAGTGGAATATAAAGGGAGTATCTTGTAGTAGAAAAGACCTGCCATTCGGGACGAAATACGGTTGGATAAAACAGCATTTTATTGAAAGTCAATTAAAAAGCCAAACATGTCAGTCATGCAGGGTACAGGGACTGACAACCCTGGCGTGTTTTGCACTGCACTAGTGCTTAGTCATAGGTATAAAGATAATATACTCTAATCAAAATCTCACATCAATCACAGTTAGCCTTCCAAAAAATAGTTATACTTCTGTGTTGTCCGTATATTGGACCGCAAAATGTCACCACTTCCGTTTCCAGTCATGTAACCATGACTTCTGGTTTCGTCACGTCACTTCCGGGTATAGCTCAGTAATTTCCGGTTACGCCACATCTTTTCCGATTTCGGATTATTCCACCATTTTTAATGTGGGAAACAGACAATAATGTAATGTGAGATTATGTATTTGAACATGTTAATAACGTAAAGTACTTCTTAACTTCTGCTTGTTAAGAATGCACATATATGGGAGGTATTATATATAAAAACATGGAAAATTATTATAAGAATTATTAAAAAAAAATACTATAAAAATATAGTTTAAAAAAATTATATTGTAAAAATATAACAAACAGCTAGAGTTTTATTTTTTGGCGGGCTAACTGATTGATGTGAGATTTTGATTGGAGGATATTCCCTTTGTATTCCACTATCATTCTAAGCTAGCTTAGTGTTGATAAACACGTCATTGCCGAAACGCGTCGATTATTAGACATTTCCACATTGAGTTTTCCACCACTACAACTGTGGGGGTCTGGTAAGCCTATAACATTTAGTGCTAAGACATGATCACTTTGGTATTGTACATTGTTGTATTTATTTCCTTAGGTTCCGATCCACGTGGGGATCACTTGGACACACTACGGAATACAGTTATTTCTATTTTAATTTTTTTTTTTTTATTAACTTTTTTTGGTATTTTTGCCATTTCTTTAATGGGGAACTCTTTATCCCACTTTTAATTTTAGGGATCATCTCACGACTACCTTCTTTTTCTCTAACTTCACATTTTATAATTGATTCTAGGACACAGAATCATCTGTCTCCTAACTTTTATCTATTATGACATTATCGCATATTTGAGGACACACTGTCTATTGGGACCACCACATTGGATTAATATATATATTTTTATTCATATTTTTTTTATATATGTGCATATATTCTATTTTATTTTAATATTGTTTCCTATGTATATGATTGCATTGTTTATTATATATTGGTTTATTTATATTACTTATGTATTATTATATTATTATATTATATTATGTATTATTAGGATTTGCACAGTATACAAAATTAGTAAACTTGCACATTTATAATCACACCTAAGCCTTATCAGGCGCTATTGTGTTTTTTATGTGCATGGGGGCCTGTTTTATGTGTCCTTTGTCCGATGGGAATTTCCCGGGTTGGGGATACTCACACAGAACTACACACAGCTTTCTGTTCTCAGGGTTTCATATAATCAGCTTGGTGTACATTGTTGCATTACCTCTGAATTTGAGCCTTCTCAGGACTGAATACTTTACATTTCAGTTATGTTTTCCACTGTTATTCATTGTTATATTAGTGCAGTGGAAAAATTATATCTGCATTTTTACACGTGAGGTGAAACTAGGACTATTATTGCTGGGCCTAGAAGACAGAGGTGGGTCATTGGGTGCTCATTTATATCTTATATTATTTCATATCTGGATATTGACAATACCAGGAACGTGGCTTCTGCTGGTTTATCGTTTCTTTTTGTGTGCTGATGCGTAGGCCTGACAGATGTGAGCGGGTTGTGATTGTATTAGTGTGTGTAGCTACAGGAGCGTGCTGCGATTGGATCAGTGTGTGTAGCTACAGGAGCGTGCTGCGATTGGATCAGTGTGTGTAGCTACAGGAGCGTGCTGCGATTGGATCAGTATGTGTGGCTACAGGAGCGTGCTGCGATTGGATCAGTATGTGTAGCTACAGGAGCGTGCTGCGATTGGATCAGTGTGTGTAGCTACAGGAGCGTGCTGCGATTGGATCAGTGTGTGTTTGGCTACAGGAGCGTGCTGCGATTGGATCAGTGTGTGTAGCTACAGGAGCGTGCTGCGATTGGATCGGTGTGTGTGTGTGGCTACAGGAGCGTGCTGCGATTGGATCAGTGTGTGTGGCTACAGGAGCGTGCTGCGATTGGATTCAGTGTGTGTGGCTGCAGGAGCGTGCTGCGATTGGATCAGTGTGTGTGGCTACAGGAGCGTGCTGCGATTGGATCAGTGTGTGTGGCTGCAGGAGCGTGCTGCGATTGGATCAGTGTGTGTGGCTACAGGAGCGTGCTGCGATTGGATCAGTGTGTGTGGCTGCAGGAGCGTGCTGCGATTTGTATCAGTTTGTGAAGTGGCTGCCTGTGTCGTATGTTTGTAATATAAAGAGATTAATGTTGTATATAATATTTGTGTAGCTGTAGTTGTGCATACATGTGTATTCTGTGTCTGTATTTTCTCTCTCCTGACTGTGTCTGTGTTTCCCTGGCACAGGGCTATAAATACTTCATGTTCAGCAGGTGACAGGATTAACCCCATGTCTGCTGTGCATCTCTGATTCTGCTTGCTCAGCTTACTGACTAATCTGTCTCGTTATAGACTCTCTAATTAATCCCTTCTTGTTTTCTCTCTCTCCCTAGATCCTAAAGGGTCGCTGGACTCAAAGAAAAGTAAGCACTTGCAGCAGTCACTTGGCACAGGGGGCGGGGCCTCTCTCTGACATCACCCATCTTATGTTATAGTAGCGTTATTTACACGCGGAATTCCCAGACAGATACTTTAGTGCAGAACCTCCACCAATAAGCCATCGCCTATATTAGTTATTAAGCACCACTTTGTAGAAAGAAATCTATTCATTTAATACTCCTTTTATTACAGTTTACTTGGTTTTGTAAAGAGCAGTTCAGGGATATACCTCTTGAAAAGCCGGTGGGATTTATGTTTCTGTTTTCTTTTCCCAGTGAAGAATAAATGTAAATAAGCTGTGCTCTATACTTATGACTGCAGCACCACAGCATCTCAGCAGGGAGTATTGTTTTATTTCCCTTAATAAACATTTTAGAGCGAGATTAGATGTTAAGTGCAATGTCCCTTTAAGGCTCTGGTGTAAACAAACATGCACTTCCGGTTGGTTTCAAAATAAAGAGCTGTTACTTAACCCTTTTTATGCAAGAATATATACCAGAACAGATTAGCACAATGTCACGCATACCAGGCTGCAAGGGTTAAACCTCCACCCCCTACTACCTAGTCCCCTCCTGTTTCTCAGCAGGGCTTTTAAGAGCATACGCGATCTCCCAGACCCTTGGTTTGCTTTGTTTTGTGCTTTGAACATTGTCAGGAAAGAGCTGATCTCTAACTGGAAAAACCCTCCTTGACTGACCTGGCTCCTGGAACTGCCGGTCGGTCACATTACCCGGACACCCGCTAACCTTTACCCCAGGTCGCTCCAGCGGCCCCTTGCCCTAGAGCTCCGCTCTTTTGGGGATTGGTAGCCCCTAGGGAGGACCAGAGGGGGGGTGATTGCCAGAAGGGCGCTTCCTTGGGAACCGGGGGTTTTGGACACCCCCACCTCCATATCTTTACCAGGCTGTAACTCCGGATCATGCCACTTTTTGGACTGTGGCATCTGGGGACCAAGAGTTTTCCAATGACATCCTGGAAGTGCTGCGGCTCCCCCGGGATCACCCAGAAACAGCGACCTAGGTACTGTGGGGCTCTATGGGACTGGGACTCCTATGGAGGCGCCGGACTGTCTGGAGGGGCGGGAATGGTGGGAGATTTTGGAGTCAGATAAGACCCTTTGTGTGTGTATATCAGCAGAGTGTGTTTCCCAATAAAGTTAGCTCTTGTTTAACCTGAATACTAGTATGTCTAGTTATTTGGGTGGGCTCCTGAATACTGGTATTTGGGTGGGCTACGGGCTATAATCGCTTGACAGCTACACAGCTGCAGTCTCCAGGGAGGAAGCATGACCCTTTTGGTGGAACTACCCAGTCGGGGTTGCCGGGTTCAGTCACATTGGCTGGCAGCGGTGGGATGCTTCCATCTACCTAGAACGTCCAAACCACCTACTGAAGACTTCTTTGGATGGAACAGCAGTATACTGGGCCCCGAAAGGAAACACTGAAGGACTTGCTGAAAGCTCGGGGGAAAGTTACTGGCCACAAATACAAGACAGTTATCATCGCTGAGCTTATGGAGGACGATCGGGCTAACGAGCCGACTGGTGGGTCCGATAGCGACCAGAGCAGTAAGCAGCCCAGTATGGCGTCCACTGTAGAGTCGGCACTGTCCGAAGTACAGAGAGAAGTCCAGTGGCAACTGGCGCTCTATGACACCACCCCACCAGCGGAGGTCATCACCCAGATAGTATCCGAAACCACACAGCTCAAGCTAGCCGGCTCCCTCAAATCTACCCTCCCGGCCAAAGAAGTTCCCTCATGGGGCTTTCCGAGCCTTCAAAGACGAGGAGGAAGAGATCTACAGCTATCTCTAAGTCTTTGAGACACAGTGCGAGCTGCAGGGGGTCACAGATGCCAACCGAGTTACTATCTTGCTCGGAAAGCTGTCCGGCCGAGTCCTGGAGACTTTTCACACTGTTCCTTCAGGGGACAGAAAAGATTGTGACAAAATTAAGGAGCGCATCCTTACCCAATATGGCCTCACGCCGGAAGCTCACCGGCAGAAATTCAGGGAGCTAAGGAGGCAAGAGGGGCTGCCTTTCTCAGAGTGGACACACCGGTTCACCTGTGCTATGTACTCTTGGTTCACCGGCTGCAAAGTAACCACCTTGGCCGAAGCCATACAGCTCATCCTGCTGGAGCACTTCTACAACCTTTCTCCGGCAGAGATAAGAGAACGGGTCCACGATCGGCGACCCGAAACAGCAGACCAAGCAGCCATCCTGGCTGACTAATATCTTGATGCCCGGCGTCAGGTCTGCCCTGAGCCACAGCCAGTGACTCACCCTGCTTCAGCCCCTGTCCATCTCGCGGCGGCTCCCCATCAACCCCCGACCCAACCAGCACCTTGCCGGGCCCAGTGCACCCTGAAGATGGTACAGGTGCGGGCTGGTGGGCTACTTCAGAAAGGAATGTCCGGCGCAGCTGCCAAGGAATCTCCCTCCGGCTCAATGGACAAGGGCTCCTGTCAGAAGTTACCTAGCTGCCGCCCAATGTTTGTATGCAGAGGGCCCTATGGAATATGCTGACTGGACAGAAGAAGAGGTTGGAGTCCTGCATGAGGTGAACCCGGCGACAACCGTCAGCACCATTGCCAGGAGGTCTGGGTCAACGGGCAGTCAACCCGGGGACTACGAGACAGTGGAGCTACAGTTACACTGATCCAGCTGCACCTGGTCCCCACCTCGGACCGACCAGGGAGGTCTCTCACAGTTCGGGTGGCTGGGGGTGCAGTACTATGGATTCCCACGTCACGGGTGCACCTGGATTGGGGTGTTGGCTCCCATGCTGTAGAAGTGGGAATCATGAGCCATCTGCCCGCCGAGGTCTTGCTGGGGAACGACCTCGGCCACCTTGCCTCAGCCTTTGTGTGGGATAACCCCACGGATGTTTGCCCGGTCACCACCAGACAGCAAGCCAGATGCCAGGCCACGACACACGATCTGGGGACCCAGGTAAGGCACTCCGCCCTGACTCCTGCCCTGCCCCCCGACCTGGTTTCTTGGGGGTCCCCCACTGACTTTGCCCAGAAGACATTGAGTGACCCAACCCTAGCCCCTTACCGTGACCGAGTAGGGACTGACCCCCAGGTTAGTTTTGAGTGGGAGAAAGGGCTCCTGTATCGGATCCCTGAGAGGAGAAAAGGGCCGGTGCCCAAATGCCAGCTGGTAGTACCGCAGAAATATCGGTACAACCTGCTGTGGATAGGGCATGACATCCCCCTAGCAGGAAATATGGGGAAGTCTAGGACCCATCACCTACTGACCCAGACATTCTTTTGGCTAGGGATTACAGTTGATATTAAGCTGTATTGTTAGACCTGCAATGTATGCAGAAAGTAGGAAAGACCACTCCAAAGCCGCCTTGCACCCCCTCCCCATCATTGATGAACCCTTCAGCAGGGTTGCTGTAGATATCATTGGTCCAGTCCAGCCCCACAGGGAAAAAGTATATACTCACAGTGGTAGATTATGCCACTCGGTACCCGGTGGCAATCCCTTTGGCTACTATCCAGGTGGAGACAGTGGCAGATGCAATGCTCTTGATATTCACCAGGGTAGGCTTTCCCTGGGAAGTGATCTCCAACCAGGGAACCCAGTTCACTGCGGAGATCACCCGGCAGTTATGGAAACTGTGTGGGATCTAACCCCTGCACAGTGCCCCCTACCACCCCTAGACTAATGGGTTATGTGAGAGGCTCAACGGGACCCTGAAGCAGTTACTTAGGTCGTTCTCGGCCTCTCAAAAGGACTGGGAAAGATACCTGACGCACCTCCTATTTGCATACAGAGAGGTGCCCCAGGAATCTACGGGATTCTCCCCTTTTGAACTAGTACATGGCCGGAATATAAGGGGGCCCCTAGACCTATTGATAGCCCACTGGGAGGGATCAACAGAAGAGGAGGGACATTCCGTGGAGTACGTTCTCGAATTCAGGGACCGACTGAAGGACCTCGCCGAAAGTGTGCAAGAGCACCTTCAGGTCGCTCAAAACAGACAGAAGCGGTGGTACAACCGGAATGCCCGTAACCGGACCCTGGCAGTGGGGCAGAAGAAAAAAATCTGGTAAGCTACAGGCCTCCTGGCAGGGACCCTACTGAGTGGTATAGCAGCTGAATGACACAACCTATCTGGTAGCTAAATGTTCAGATGAAGGGGTCCGCCGGACCTTTCATGTGAACATTCTAACGGCATACCTAGAGAGGGCCAGGGACGAAGCCACCATTTGTGCTCCGGCTGTGGAGGACTCTGAGAGTCTTCCCATGCCGAAGCTCCCCAGGCAAGATGAGGTACCCCCAGGGGTAGGAGACATACAGCTGGACGAGAGGCTAGGGACTAGGCAGAAGGAGCAAGTCCGGCAAATGCTAGAGGACAGGCTAGACATGTTCTCCACTACCACTGGGTACACCACGGCGGCAATACACCAAGTGGAGACCCTGGGGCAGGCGCCCCTGCAACAGGCAGCGTACCGGGTCCCCGAGGCAGTAAGAGAAAGTATGCACCGGAAGCTCAGGGAAATGCTGGACCAAGGTTCCATCCAACAGTCCCTGGGCCTCCCCAGTGGTGCTGGTACCCAAGCGGGACGGGACCACCAGAATCTGCATCGACTACTGTAGGTTTAATGACAGAACCACGACTGACACTTACCCCATGCCCCGGGGCGATGACCTACTAGACCGGATCGCCCATGTCCACTTCCTGACCACCCTAGACCTCAGCAAGGTATACTGGCAGATCCCCTTGGACCCAAGGTCCATCCCAAAGTTGGCATTCATCACCCCCTTTGGCCTACACCAGTTCATGGTCATGCCATTTGGGATGAAGAATTCTCCGGTGACCTTCCAGAGAATGGTAGATCACCTCCTGGATGGTCTCCAGGACTATGCCTGCACATACCTGGATGACATTGCGATCTACATGGACACCTGGGAGGACCATTTGGTCCACCTAGGCATCGTTCTAGACCGCATCAGGGCCGCCGGTCTGACCCTGAAACCCGACAAGTGTACGATAGGGCGCTCGGAGGTCCAGTACCTTGGGCACCGGGTGGGCTGCGGGAAGCAGCGGCCGGAGCCGGCCAAGATTAAGGCACTCACCAACTGGCCCACCCCCAAGACCAAAACCCAAAGTCTTAGCTTTCCTAGGGACCACAGGGTACTATCGCAAATTTGTCCCCTATTACAGTTCCCTGGCCAAACCCCTGACCGACTTAACCCGACAGGTCCTGAAGACTGCATTGATCTCTGCCCCTGTCCTGGCCACTCCTAATCCAACCAAACATTTTTGTGTCAACACAGATGCCTCCATGTTCGGGTTGGGAGCAGTACTGAGCCAGGTGGATGAGGAAGGGCAGGACCACCCCGTAGCCTACATCAGCCAGAAGCTGTTGCCAAGGGAGGTAGGCTATGCGGCGGTTGAGAAGGAGTGCCTGGCCCTGGTGTGGGCCCTTAAGCTTCAACTGTACCTCTATGGAAGGCCCTTCACTGTCCTCACAAATCACAATCCCCTAGTCTGGCTCAACCTGGTTTCTCGGGACAATGGACGCTTGTTACGGTGGAGCTTTGCCTTGCAGCCCTTTAACTTTGACATCCAATACTGGCTGGGAAAAAACAATGGGAAAGCTGATGGACTTTCCCGGCAAACGGAATTGGAATAACTCCTCGGACAACCCCAGGCTGACCCGTGTGTGGATCTAGCCAGGTCTACTGAACTGGAAGGGGGGAGCTGTCACGGATACCAGGCTGCAAGGGTTAAACCTCCACCCACTACTACCTAGTCCCCTCCTGTTTCTCAGCGGATCTGGGCTTTTGAGAGCATACGCAATCTCCCAGACCGTTGGTTTGCTTTGTTTTTGTGCTTTGAACATTGTCAGGAAAGAGCTGATCTCTGAAAACCCTCCTCGTCTGGCCGGGCTCCTGGAACTGCCGGTCGGCTGCATCACCCTTGACACTTGCCTAACTCCTCTCTGGCTGGCCTGGCTCCTGGAACTGCCGGTCGGCCACATCACCCCAGACACCCGCTAACTTTTACCCCAGGTCACTCCATTGGCCTCTTGCCCCAGAGCTCCGTTCTTTTAGGGATTGGTAGAACCAGAGGTGGGGTGATTGCTGGAAGGGAGCTCCCTTGGGAACCGGGGTATTGGACACCCCCACCTCCATATCTTTACCAGGCTGTAACTCCAGTAACGGATCATGACGCTTTTTGGACTGTTGTATCTGGGGACCGAGAGCTTTCCAATGAAGTGCCGCCACTCCCCCGGGATCCCCCGGGACTGTCTGTAGTGGCGGGAGATTTGGGAGTCAGATAAGACCCTTTGTGTGTGTATATAAGTAGAGTGTGTTTCCCAATAAAGTTAGTTCTTGTTTCACCTGAATACTAGTCTGTCTAGTTATTTGGGTGGGCTCCTGAATACTGGTTCTTTCTGGTAGGCTCTAATCACTTGTCAGCTACTCGGCTGCAGTCTCCAGGGAGGAAGCAGGACCCTTTTGGCGGAGCTACCCAGTCGGTGTAGCCGGGGTCCGTCACACACAAGATCCCAGACATTCACCTGCTTGTGCTGTTATGTGTAGTGTATTCTAACCCATCCATAACATAAGGTGATGCATCTCGCTCACCCTGCAGTGTTATTAAGTTTTCTTCCACTTTTATAACCTTTATTTACCCCTAAAACATTCATAAATCCTGACTGCTTTATCTCCTGTTGCATATCTTGTCTTTTTCCCTTTACCTGTGACCTATTTTTTTCTGAGAGCCGCCCATGACCTGAGTTTTTCTGAGAGCCGCCCCTGACCTGAGTTTTTCTGAGAGCCACCCCTGATCTGAGTTTTCTGAGAGCTACCCCTGACCTGAGTTTTCTGAGAGCCGCCCCTGACCTGAGTTTTTCTGAGAGCCGCCCCTGACCTGAGTTTTTCTGAGAGCCGCCCCTGACCTGAGTTTTTCTGAGAGCCGCCCCTGACCTGAGTTTTTCTGAGAGCCACCCCTGACCTGAGTTTTTCTGAGAGCCGCCCCTGACCTGAGTTTTTCTGAGAGCCGCCCCTGACCTGTGTTTTTTTATTTTTTTTGTTTTTTGGGCCTCCCCTGACCTGTGCTATTTTTTTCGAGGGCCATCCATCGCCTGTGTATGTTTTCAAGAGATGCCCTTGACTTATGTTTTTTCAAGAGATGCTCCTGTGTTCATTGTGTTTCTTTTATCACAAACTAAGGAAGAAGGCGAAAACCTGATGTGAAGGTGACTGTCACTGAAGTGCAAGTGAACCCCACGTAAGTGAGCCGTGAGGCTGTGCAGAATGATCACATTAAAGAAAGAACCGGAAGGCATGATGAGGGCGGTAAAATAAGATATGACATGAGGGGTGCAATAAGATATAATGTGAGGGGTGCAATAAGATATAATGTGAGGGGTGCAATAAGATATGACGTGAGGGGTGCAATAAGATATGACGTGAGCGGTGCAATAAGATATAACGTGAGGGGTGCAATAAGATATGACGTGAGGGGTGCAATAAGATATAACGTGAGGGGTGCAATAAGATATAACGTGAGGGGTGCAATAAGATATGACGTGAGGGGTGCAATAAGATATGACGTGAGGGGTGCAATAAGATATGACGTGAGGGGTGCAATAAGATATGACGTGAGGGGTGCAATAAGATATGACGTGAGGGGTGCAATAAGATATGACGTGAGGGGTGCAATAAGATATAATGTGAGGGGTGCAATAAGATATGACGTGAGGGGTGCAATAAGATATGACGTGAGGGGTGCAATAAGATATAATGTGAGGGGTGCAATAAGATATGACGTGAGGGGTGCAATAAGATATGACGTGAGGGGTGCAATAAGATATAATGTGAGGGGTGCAATAAGATATAATGTGAGGGGTGCAATAAGATATAACGTGAGGGGTGCAATAAGATATGACGTGAGGGGTGCAATAAGATATAATGTGAGGGGTGCAATAAGATATAATGTGAGGGGTGCAATAAGATATGACGTGAGGGGTGCAATAAGATATGACGTGAGGGGTGCAATAAGATATGACGTGAGGGGTGCAATAAGATATAATGTGAGGGGTGCAATAAGATATAATGTGAGCGATGCAATAAGATATGACGTGAGGGGTGCAATAAGATATGACGAGAGGGGTGCAATAAGATATGACGAGAGGGGTGCAATAAGATATGACGTGAGGGGTGCAATAAGATATAACGTGAGGGGTGCAATAAGATATGACGTGAGGGGTGCAATAAGATATGACGTGAGGGGTGCAATAAGATATAATGTGAGGGGTGCAATAAGATATGACGAGAGGGGTGCAATAAGATATGACGTGAGGGGTGCAATAAGATATAACGTGAGGGGTGCAATAAGATATGACGTGAGGGGTGCAATAAGATATAATGTGAGGGGTGCAATAAGATATGACGTGAGGGGTGCAATAAGATATGACGTGAGGGGTGCAATAAGATATAATGTGAGGGGTGCAATAAGATATGACGTGAGGGGTGCAATAAGATATGACGTGAGGGGTGCAATAAGATATGACGTGAGCGGTGCAATAAGATATAATGTGAGGGGTGCAATAAGATATAATGTGAGGGGTGCAATAAGATATAATGTGAGGGGTGCAATAAGATATAATGTGAGGGGTGCAATAAGATATGACGTGAGGGGTGCAATAAGATATAATGTGAGGGGTGCAATAAGATATGACGTGAGGGGTGCAATAAGATATGACGTGAGGGGTGCAATAAGATATAATGTGAGGGGTGCAATAAGATATAATGTGAGCGGTGCAATAAGATATGACGTGAGGGGTGCAATAAGATATGACGTGAGGGGTGCAATAAGATATGACGTGAGGGGTGCAATAAGATATGACGTGAGGGGTGCAATAAGATATGACGTGAGGGGTGCAATAAGATATGACGTGAGGGGTGCAATAAGATATGACGTGAGGGGTGCAATAAGATATGATGTGAGGGGTGCAATAAGATATGACGTGAGGGGTGCAATAAGATATGACGTGAGGGGTGCAATAAGATATGACGTGAGGGGTGCAATAAGATATGACGTGAGGGGTGCAATAAGATATGACGTGAGGGGTGCAATAAGATATAATGTGAGGGGTGCAATAAGATATAATGTGAGGGGTGCAATAAGATATAATGTGAGGGGTGCAATAAGATATAATGTGAGGGGTGCAATAAGATATAATGTGAGCGGTGCAATAAGATATGACGTGAGGGGTGCAATAAGATATAATGTGAGGGGTGCAATAAGATATAATGTGAGGGGTGCAATAAGATATAATGTGAGGGGTGCAATAAGATATTTATTTATTTATTTATAAAATATTTTACCAGGAAGGATACATTGAGATTTCTCTCGTTTTCAAGTATGTCCTGGGACCACAAAACATTGCATTGATACAATAGGGTACAATAAAATACAAAAACAATAATAATACACAATGTATGCAAACATTTAACATAGAGCAGGTAGGAAATATTTAATCAACCATGACAGGAGCATTCTGTTTTGAGATATGTAGAGAGGGATCTCTTAAAGGATTTTAGGCTTGGGGAAGTTTTTAAAGTGTGAGGGAGGTCGTTCCATAATTGTGGCGCTCTGTAGGAAAAGGAGGATCGAGCTGCTTTCTTTTTGTATTGAGGCAAGCTAAATAATGTGCTGGTACTGGATCGGAGGTTATAGGAGGTGGGAATAGCAGGGGAGAGCATTCTGCTCAGGTAGAGTGGGAGGGGTGCAATAAGATATGACGTGAGGGGTGCAATAAGATATGACGTGAGGGGTGCAAGAAGATATGACGTGAGGGGTGCAAGAAGATATGACGTGAGGGGTGCAATAAGATATAATGTGAGGGGTGCAATAAGATATGACGTGAGGGGTGCAATAAGATATGACGTGAGGGGTGCAAGAAGATATGACGTGAGGGGTGCAAGAAGATATGACGTGAGGGGTGCAATAAGATATAATGTGAGGGGTGCAATAAGATATGACGTGAGCGATGCAATAAGATATAATGTGAGGGGTGCAATAAGATATGATGTGAGCGGTGCAATAAGATATGACGTGAGGGGTGCAATAAGATATGACGTGAGCGGTGCAATAAGATATGACGTGAGGGGTGCAATAAGATATGACGAGAGGGGTGCAATAAGATATGACGTGAGGGGTGCAATAAGATATAATGTGAGGGGTGCAATAAGATATAATGTGAGGGGTGCAATAAGATATGACGTGAGGGGTGCAATAAGATATGACGTGAGGGGTGCAATAAGATATAATGTGAGGGGTGCAATAAGATATGACGTGAGGGGTGCAATAAGATATGACGTGAGGGGTGCAATAAGATATGACGTGAGGGGTGCAATAAGATATAATGTGAGGGGTGCAATAAGATATGACGTGAGGGGTGCAATAAGATATGATGTGAGGGGTGCAATAAGATATGACGTGAGGGGTGCAATAAATTATGACGTGAGGGGTGCAATAAGATATGACGTGAGGGGTGCAATAAGATATGACGTGAGGGGTGCAATAAGATATGACGTGAGGGGTGCAATAAGATATGACTTGAGGGGTGCAATAAGATATGATGTGAGGGGTGCAATAAGATATAATGTGAGGGGTGCAATAAGATATGACGTGAGGGGTGCAATAAGATATGACGTGAGGGGTGCAATAAGATATGACGTGAGGGGTGCAATAAGATATGACGTGAGGGGTGCAATAAGATATGACGTGAGGGGTGCAATAAGATATGACGTGAGGGGTGGAATAAGATATAATGTGAGGGGTGCAATAAGATATAACGTGAGCGGTGCAATAAGATATAATGTGAGGGGTGCAATAAGATATGACGTGAGGGGTGCAATAAGATATGACGTGAGGGGTGCAATAAGATATGACGTGAGGGGTGCAATAAGATATAATGTGAGGGGTGCAATAAGATATAATGTGAGCGGTGCAATAAGATATAATGTGAGGGGTGCAATAAGATATAATGTGAGCGGTGCAATAAGATATAATGTGAGGGGTGCAATAAGATATGACGTGAGGGGTGCAATAAGATATAATGTGAGGGGTGCAATAAGATATAATGTGAGGGGTGCAATAAGATATTTATTTATTTATAAAATATTTTACCAGGAAGGATACATTGAGATTTCTCTCGTTTTCAAGTATGTCCTGGGACCACAAAACATTGCATTGATACAATAGGGTACAATAAAATACAAAAACAATAATAATACACAATGTATGCAAACATTTAACATAGAGCAGGTACGAAATATTTAATCAACCATGACAGGAGCATTCTGTTTTGAGATATGTAGAGAGGGATCTCTTAAAGGATTTTAGGCTTGGGGAAGTTTTTAAAGTGTGAGGGAGGTCGTTCCATAATTGTGGCGCTCTGTAGGAAAAGGAGGATCGAGCTGCTTTCTTTTTGTATTGAGGCAAGCTAAATAATGTGCTGTTATTGGATCGGAGGTTATAGGAGGTGGGAATAGCAGGGGAGAGCATTCTGCTCAGGTAGAGTGGGAGGGGTGCAATAAGATATGACGTGAGGGGTGCAATAAGATATGACGTGAGGGGTGCAATAAGATATGACGTGAGGGGTGCAATAAGATATGACGTGAGGGGTGCAATAAGATATAATGTGAGGGGTGCAATAAGATATGACGTGAGGGGTGCAAGAAGATATGACGTGAGGGGTGCAAGAAGATATGACGTGAGGGGTGCAATAAGATATAATGTGAGGGGTGCAATAAGATATGACGTGAGCGATGCAATAAGATATAATGTGAGGGGTGCAATAAGATATGATGTGAGCGGTGCAATAAGATATGACGTGAGGGGTGCAATAAGATATGACGTGAGCGGTGCAATAAGATATGACGTGAGGGGTGCAATAAGATATGACGAGAGGGGTGCAATAAGATATGACGTGAGGGGTGCAATAAGATATAATGTGAGGGGTGCAATAAGATATAATGTGAGGGGTGCAATAAGATATGACGTGAGGGGTGCAATAAGATATGACGTGAGGGGTGCAATAAGATATAATGTGAGGGGTGCAATAAGATATGACGTGAGGGGTGCAATAAGATATGACGTGAGGGGTGCAATAAGATATAATGTGAGGGGTGCAATAAGATATGACGTGAGGGGTGCAATAAGATATGACGTGAGGGGTGCAATAAGATATGACGTGAGGGGTGCAATAAGATATAATGTGAGGGGTGCAATAAGATATAATGTGAGGGGTGCAATAAGATATGACGTGAGGGGTGCAATAAGATATAATGTGAGGGGTGCAATAAGATATAATGTGAGGGGTGCAATAAGATATAATGTGAGGGGTGCAATAAGATATAATGTGAGGGGTGCAATAAGATATGACGTGAGCGGTGCAATAAGATATAATGTGAGGGGTGCAATAAGATATAATGTGAGCGATGCAATAAGATATGACGTGAGGGGTGCAATAAGATATAATGTGAGGGGTGCAATAAGATATAATGTGAGGGGTGCAATAAGATATAATGTGAGGGGTGCAATAAGATATGACGTGAGGGGTGCAATAAGATATGACGTGAGGGGTGCAATAAGATATAATGTGAGGGGTGCAATAAGATATTTATTTATTTATAAAATATTTTACCAGGAAGGATACATTGAGATTTCTCTCGTTTTCAAGTATGTCCTGGGACCACAAAACATTGCATTGATACAATAGGGTACAATAAAATACAAAAACAATAATAATACACAATGTATGCAAACATTTAACATAGAGCAGGTAGGAAATATTTAATCAACCATGACAGGAGCATTCTGTTTTGAGATATGTAGAGAGGGATCTCTTAAAGGATTTTAGGCTTGGGGAAGTTTTTAAAGTGTGAGGGAGGTCGTTCCATAATTGTGGCGCTCTGTAGGAAAAGGAGGATCGAGCTGCTTTCTTTTTGTATTGAGGCAAGCTAAATAATGTGCTGGTACTGGATCGGAGGTTATAGGAGGTGGGAATAGCAGGGGAGAGCATTCTGCTCAGGTAGAGTGGGAGGGGTGCAATAAGATATGACGTGAGGGGTGCAATAAGATATGACGTGAGGGGTGCAAGAAGATATGACGTGAGGGGTGCAATAAGATATAATGTGAGGGGTGCAATAAGATATAATGTGAGGGGTGCAATAAGATATAATGTGAGGGGTGCAATAAGATATGACGTGAGCGATGCAATAAGATATGACGTGAGCGATGCAATAAGATATAATGTGAGGGGTGCAATAAGATATGACGTGAGGGGTGCAAGAAGATATGACGTGAGGGGTGCAATAAGATATGACGTGAGGGGTGCAAGAAGATATGACGTGAGGGGTGCAATAAGATATAATGTGAGGGGTGCAATAAGATATAATGTGAGGGGTGCAATAAGATATAATGTGAGGGGTGCAATAAGATATAATGTGAGGGGTGCAATAAGATATAATGTGAGGGGTGCAATAAGATATGACGTGAGGGGTGCAATAAGATATGACGTGAGGGGTGCAATAACATATAATGTGAGGGGTGCAATAAGATATGACGTGAGGGGTGCAATAAGATATGACGTGAGGGGTGCAATAAGATATGACGTGAGGGGTGCAATCAGATATGACGTGAGGGGTGCAATAAGATATAATGTGAGGGGTGCAATAAGATATGACGTGAGGGGTGCAATAAGATATGACGTGAGGGGTGCAATAAGATATAATGTGAGGGGTGCAATAAGATATGACGTGAGGGGTGCAATAAGATATGACGTGAGGGGTGCAATAAGATATGACGTTAGGGGTGCAATAAGATATGACGTGAGCGGTGCAATAAGATATGACGTGAGGGGTGCAATAAGATATGACGTGAGCGATGCAATAAGATATAATGTGAGGGGTGCAATAAGATATGACGTGAGGGGTGCAATAAGATATAATGTGAGGGGTGCAATAAGATATAATGTGAGGGGTGCAATAAGATATGACGTGAGCGGTGCAATAAGATATGACGTGAGGGGTGCAATAAGATATGACGTGAGGGGTGCAATAAGATATGACGTGAGGGGTGCAATAAGATATAATGTGAGGGGTGCAATAAGATATGACGTGAGGGGTGCAATAAGATATAATGTGAGGGGTGCAATAAGATATGACGTGAGGGGTGCAATAAGATATGACGTGAGGGGTGCAATAAGATATGACGTGAGGGGTGCAATAAGATATGACGTGAGGGGTGCAATAAGATATGACGTGAGCGATGCAATAAGATATAACGTGAGGGGTGCAATAAGATATGACGTGAGGGGTGCAATAAGATATAATGTGAGGGGTGCAATAAGATATGTGAGGGGTGCAATAAGATATGACGTGAGCGGTGCAATAAGATATAATGTGAGGGGTGCAATAAGATATGACGTGAGCGGTGCAATAAGATATAATGTGAGGGGTGCAATAAGATATGACGTGAGGGGTGCAATAAGATATGACGTGAGGGGTGCAATAAGATATGACGTGAGCGGTGCAATGAGATATGACGTGAGGGGTGCAATGAGATATGACGTGAGGGGTGCAATAAGATATGACGTGAGCGGTGCAATAAGATATGACGTGAGGGGTGCAATAAGATATGACGTGAGCGGGACAATAAGATATGACGTGAGCGGGACAGTAAGATATGACGTGAGGGGTGCAATAAGATATGATGTGAGCGGTGCAATAAGATATGACGTGAGCGGGACAGTAAGATATGACGTGAGCGGGACAGTAAGATATGACGTGAGGGGTGCAATAAGATATGACGTGAGGGGTGCAATAAGATATGACGTGAGGGGTGCAATAAGATATGACGTGAGGGGTGCAATAAGATATGACGTGAGGGGTGCAATAACATATAATGTGAGCGGGACAATAAGATATGACGTGAGCGGGACAATAAGATATGACGTGAGCGGGACAATAAGATATGACGTGAGCGGGACAATAAGATATGACGTGAGGGGTGCAATAAGATATGACGTGAGGGGTGCAATAAGATATGACGTGAGGGGTGCAATAAGATATGACGTGAGGGGTGCAATAAGATATGACGTGAGCGGGACAATAAGATATGACGTGAGCGGGACAATAAGATATGACGTGAGCGGTGCAATAAGATATAATGTGAGGGGTGCAATAAGATATGACGTGAGCGGTGCAATAAGATATGACGTGAGCGGTGCAATAAGATATGACGTGAGCGGTGCAATAAGATATAATGTGAGGGGTGCAATAAGATATAATGTGAGGGGTGCAATAAGATATAATGTGAGGGGTGCAATAAGATATAATGTGAGGGGTGCAATAAGATATGACGTGAGGGGTGCAATAAGATATGACGTGAGGGGTGCAATAAGATATGACGTGAGCGGTGCAATAAGATATGACGTGAGCGGTGCAATAAGATATGACGTGAGGGGTGCAATAAGATATGACGTGAGGGGTGCAATAAGATATGACGTGAGGGGTGCAATAAGATATAATGTGAGGGGTGCAATAAGATATGATGTGAGGGGTGCAATAAGATATGACGTGAGGGGTGCAATAAGATATGACGTGAGGGGTGCAATAAGATATGACGTGAGGGGTGCAATAAGATATGACGTGAGGGGTGCAATAAGATATAATGTGAGCGGGACAATAAGATATGACGTGAGCGGGACAATAAGATATGACGTGAGCGGGACAATAAGATATGACGTGAGCGGGACAATAAGATATGACGTGAGCGGTGCAATAGGATGCGATAAAGGGGAGAAAGAGGGGGAGGGGTGATACCGTGTGATAAGGGGCAGTTGGCCGTGATGGGGTCAGCTGGGAGTCATTGCAGAAGGGGCACAGCATTGTGGGATGTACTGTGAGGGTCTAATATAAGGGGCTTTATGGTCTGATAAAAGGCACAGTGGGCTACTATTTCAGGTAGGGAGGGTACTCTGGATCACCATGATAGACGTTTTTGCTGACTTATAGACACCATATTTATATAAAATGCTTCTTCTGTTCAGGCCTCCTAGGAACTTGGACTCTCGTACATTTATTACAATTGGTGAGAAGGTAAGTTGCTCGGTCTCCGTGCCGTCTAGTTCTGATTCTCTCTAATTTTGTGTTTCCTCCACTTAATCAGCACAATACCGAGCGAATTAGCTGCTGATGACACCCATATCTCTTGCTTCTTCTTGTTATCTAAACATACACGTCCTCACTCTCAATGAGTTAAGTCTCCTCCAAACCTTAAAGGGACATGAAACCCAAAGAATTTTCTTTCATGATATAGAAAGAGCAGTAATTTTAAACAACTTTTTAAGTTACTTCTGTTATCTAATTTGCTTCATTCTCTTGATATCCTTTGCTAAAAAAGCATATCTAGATAGGCTCAGAAGCTGCTGATTGGTAGCTGCACATAGATGCATTGTGTGATTGGCTCAACCATGTGCATTGCTATTTCTTAAATAAAGGATATCTAAAGAATGAAGCAAATTAGATTATAGAAGTAAATTGTAATGTTGTTTAAAATTTGTTTTATCTACCTGCATCATGAAAGAAAAATGTTGGGTTTAACCCCTTAAGGACTGGGCATTTCAGACAAAAACTTCCCCAAAAGACCCGAGCATTTTTTTTTCCAATTATTTTTATTCAGAGACAGGATATGGTTACAGTAAACATAAAATAGAGTTGTTTCCCCCATAGGTCATGATATGAGTGATTCACAGATCACCAACAACACATAATCAGTATTAGATGAAACATACATAAACCCCATGTACAAGCTATATCAACACAGAGGGGCATATTTATTAAAGGCCTGTCCGACATGATCCGATCAGCGGATCCTGTCCGACAGACCTCGCTGAATGTAGAGAGCAATACGCTCTCCGTATTCAGCATTTGCAACGCCGCCCCCTGCAGATTTGCGGCCAATCAGCTGCCAGCAGGGGGTTGTCAATCAACCCAATCGTACTCGATCAGGTTGATTTGTGGCAATTTCTGTCCGCCTCTTTAGAACGCTGCTCCATAACTGGTGTTTCTGGCGAGTCATACGGAGCTTGATAGATATGCCCCAGAATATCTTTAATACCCTCTTCATGATACCAATATCATTCTACAAGAAGGAATCTATGTAACAAACCATTGGCACGGGCCTATTATATGGCGTTTTAATCGGGGGGGAAAGAGCCAGTGTGTTTAATAACATTAAACAAAGAGAGCGGCAACAACAACAAAGTCAAAGTGTATTCCTCATTTCTGTTAAGTGATTTATTAAGGCTATGCTCCCAATAATGCATGTAGGTTACCTTGAATTATTGTGGTCTTAAGTATCACTAGGGAGTGTGCAGTGCATTTCTGTATCATAGCATTGAAGCACTTGCGAACAGTCAATTCTTACATCAAACAGAAATCCTATATATCCCCACACTATGCTCATGCTAAAGAAATGAATATAACCAGGGTTCTCTGTAGCTAGCACACAATAAGTAAATGAGTCCTATAACAGCATTCAGGAACTCAGGTAGACAAAGTAGTGCTGAACCAGAGGGGAGCAGAACAACTATAAAGTTACCCATCTGAATAATACATTGTTATCCCATTTATAAAGATAAGATAAGAAAACATAAAAAAGAGAACAATATAACAGCCAACAGGGCTATACAATTAAGAAAATTAAGGTGCCCATTTATTTATTTCCTACTAAAAATTGTAGAGTTGTATGGACTGAACCAGCAGCTGGGAATTACTAGCAAAATCCTTGAAATAGGAGGTGGATTAAGTCATAATGAAGCCCCTGTAAAAATATCAGTTATTAAACAGGTAAAGCAGAAGCTCCAAATGAAACAAACAAAGATATTAAGGTAAAATGGGCAATGATATCAAATCGTGTAGTAGATGTATACTAAGCAGCTAATCATGACCTGAGGTAATAAAGCGGTAATCTGTTTATGTCATAAGTAAGAGATTACAGTTCAACCAACACCCGTACGAGCCTGCCCCGGCCGACATATGCAATGCTACTGTACTCTGAACTGGCTTGCAGTGAGATCTGTTCCATCCTGTAAGTCCGAGTGAACTGTTAGACGGCACAAGAACTGTGGATTGATGCAAGTCCTGCCGCATGTTCCTCATACATTCCTTTGGGTCAGCACTTTCCCAAATTAATTGCGTCTTATATACTTGCTGCGCCACAACTTAGACAGGTAACGGTTACAGCGAATATTTCATGCCTGTACAAAGCAATCCAGCCTAGATGGTTTCCGTACTATTTCCCCTTCACTGACAGAAATTGAGTAGCGGGAAACAGATAGAGAGCGGAGACTAATATCTCATTAATATAATTGTGGTCAGATGCAAGTTGTGTAGTAGCTGATGTTGTTGCAAAAGCTTCCATATTGAGCTGTCTTACCCTTCTCCCTTATTTCCACGTGTAGAGCTTCACATTTTTTAATATTATGTAGTGCCAGAATCAGCAACTCTGATAGCTCTTTGACCATATAAGTCATTCTGATTGTCTTGCTTCAGATTCTTAGATATAGAGAAGACTTCTTGATCTTGGGTCTTAACAATCAGTCTTGAACTTTGCTGAGACAGAATCCTCCTTCAGAGGTTAACTTGCCTTCTGGGGTAGAAGAGATGACTTTACCCCTATCTGTATTAAGTTTCCGGACACTTTGCTTGTCAAGGGAGACACCAATGGCTTCAGATGCTAGCTGCTGTGTATAGAGAGTTTTTTTCTCTAAGTTGTAGAGACTTGCAGCCATCTTAGAGAGCCGCGCACTGGAAGTCGACCAGAGCGTTTTTAGCATTTTTGCCATCACTACATTTAAACAGAAATAGAGCCTTTCTCCTGTTAAGTGTAGTCAGTCCACGGGTCATCATTACTTATGGGATATTAACTCCTCCCCAACAGGAAGTGCAAGAGGATCACCCAAGCAGAGCTGCTATATAGCTCCTCCCCTCTACGTCACACCCAGTCATTCTCTTGCACCCAACTAATAGATAGGATGTGTGAGAGGACTGTGGTGATTAAACTTAGTTTTTTATATCTTCAATCAAAAGTTTGTTATTTTAAACGACACCGGAGTGTGTTGTTTCCTTCTCAGGCAGAATTTGAAGAAGAATCTACCTGAGTTTTTGTATATGATCTTAGCGGACGTAACTAAGATCCGTTTGCTGTTCTCGGCCATTCTGAGGAGTAAGGTAACTTCAGATCAGGGGACAGCGGGCAGGTTCACCTGCAAAGAGGTATGTTGCAGTATATTATTTTCTAAGGAATGGAATTGACTTTGAAAATACTGCTAATACCGATATAATGTAAGTACAGCCTTAAATGCAGTAGTAGCAACTGGTATCAGGCTGACATGTATATAGGTTTACACTTAAGTATTTCTGGGGAATGGCACTTCACTGGGAAAATACTGTATGCATATAACTTTTAGCCTAACTTGCAGTGTGAGCGACTAGCAGCAGGCTTTTTAATGACATCTCATATATTAGATTTTAAACGTTTACTGGCATGTTAAATCGTTTAATGATCTGAGGTACTTGGTGAAAATTGTTTTGGGCTTTATTTTCCACATGGCTGTCGTTGTTTTAAATTAAAACAGTTTACTGAGCTTCCCTCACTGTTGTAGTGTGAGTGGGAGGGGCCTATTTTGGCGCTTTTACTACGCATCAGAAATTCAGTCACAGTCTGTCTTTTTCTCCCTGCATGATCCAGGACGTCTCCACAGAGCTCAGGGGTCTTCAAAACTAGTTTTGAGGGAGGTAATCACTCACAGCAGACCTGTGAGACTGTGCTTGACTGTGATAAAAACGCGTATATTGTCAATTGTTATACGTTTTTTTCTGATATTAAGGGTTAATCATCCATTGCTAATGTGTGCAATCCTTTGCTAAATTTGGTTTATATAACTAATCCGGTTCATTTTTATTCAACTGTGTCAGTTTTTTGTGTGCTTCTTAAAGGCACAGTAACGTTTTTACATATTGCTTGTAAATTTAGTTGAAAAGTATTTCCAAGCTTGCTAGTCTAATTGCTAGTTGTTTAAACATGTCTGACACAGAGGAAACTCTTTGTGCAATATGTTCAAAAGCCAAGGTGGAGCCCAATAGAAATTTATGTACTAATTGCATTGATGCTACTTTAAATAAAAGTCAATCTGTACATGTTAAGCAACATTCACCAGACAACGAGGGGGAAGTTATGCCGACTAACTTGCCTCACGTGTCAGTACCTGCATCTCCCGCTCAGGAGGTGCGTGATATTGTAACGCCAAGTACATCAGGGCGGCCATTACAAATCACTTTACAAGACATGGCTAATGTTATGACTGAAGTTTTGTCTAAATTGCCAGAACTTAGAGGTAAACGTGATCACTCTGGGATGAGAACAGAGTATACTGATAATGCTAGGGCCATGTCTGATACTGCGTCACAATATGCAGAGCATGAGGACGGAGAGCTTCATTCTGCGGGTGACGGATCTGATCCAAATAAATTGGATTCAGACATTTCAAATTTTAAGTTTAAGCTGGAAAACCTCTGTGTATTGCTAGGGGAGGTGTTAGCGGCTCTGAATGATTGTAACACAGTTGCAATCCCAGAGAAAATGTGTAGGTTGGATAAATATTTTGCGGTACTGACGAGTACTGACGTTTTTCCTATACCTAAGAGACTTACTGAAATTATTACTAAGGAGTGGGACAGACCCGTTGTGCCTTTCTCACCCCCTCCTATATTCAGAAAAATGTTTCCAATAGACGCCACCACACGGGACTTATGGCAAACGGTCCCTAAGGTGGAGGGAGCAGTTTCTACTTTAGCTAAGCGTACCACTATCCCGGTGGAGGATAGCTGTGCCTTTTCAGATCCAATGGATAAAAAGTTAGAGGGTTACCTTAAGAAAATGTTTGTTCAACAAGGTTTTATATTCCACCCCTTGCATGCATTGCGCCTGTCACGGCTGCGGCAGCATTTTGGTTTGAGTCTCTGGAAGAGACCCTTGACTCAGCGACATTAGATGAGATTTCACTTAAGCTTAAAACCCTTAAGCTAGCTAATTCATTTATTTCTGATGCCGTAGTACATTTAACTAAACTTACGGCTAAGAATTCCGGATTCGCCATTCAGGCACGCAGAGCGCTGTGGCTAAAATCCTGGTCAGCTGATGTAACTTCTAAATCAAAACTACTTAACATACCTTTCAAGGGGCAGACTTTATTCGGGCCCGGTTTGAAAGAAATTATCGCTGATATTACGGGAGGTAAAGGCCATGCCCTGCCTCAAGACAGAGCCAAACCCAGGGCTAGACAGTCTAATTTTCGTGCCTTTCGTAATTTCAAGGCAGGAGCAGCTTCAACTTCCTCTGCTCCAAAACAGGAAGGAGCTGTTGCTCGCTACAGACAAGGCTGGAAACCTAACCAGGCCTGGAACAAGGGCAAGCAGGCCAGAAAGCCTGCTGCTGCCCCTAAGACAGCATGAAGTGAGGGCCCCCGATCCGGTAACGGATCTAGTGGGGGGCAGACTCTCTCTCTTCGCCCAGGCTTGGGCAAGAGATGTCCAGGATCCCTGGGCGTTGGAGATCATATCTCAGGGATATCTTCTGGACTTCAAAGCTTCTCCTCCACAAGGGAGATTTCACCTCAAGGTTGTCAACAAACCAGATAAAGAAAGAGGCGTTTCTACGCTGTGTACAAGACCTTTTACTAATGGGAGTGATCCATCCAGTTCCGCGGTCGGAACACGGACAAGGGTTTTACTCAAATCTGTTTGTGGTTCCCAAAAAAGAGGGAACCTTCAGACCAATATTGGATTTAAAGATCCTAAACAAATTCCTAAGAGTTCCATCATTCAAGATGGAAACTATTCGGACAATCTTACCCATGATCCAAAGAGGTCAGTACATGACCACAGTGGATTTAAAGGATGCTTACCTTCACAGAGAACATTACCGGTATCTAAGGTTTGCCTTCCTAGACAAGCATTACCAATTTGTAGCTCTTCCCTTCGGGTTGGCTACGGCTCCAAGAATCTTTACAAAGGTTCTGGGTTCTCTTCTGGCGGTACTAAGACCGCGAGGAATTTCGGTAGCTCCGTACCTAGACGACATTCTGATACAAGCGTCAAGCTTTCAAACTGCCAAGTCTCATACAGAGTTAGTACTGGCATTTCTAAGATCACATGGGTGGAAAGTAAACGAGGAGAAGAGTTCTCTCTTACCACTCACAAGAGTTCCCTTCTTGGGGACTCTTATAGATTCTGTAGAAATGAAAATTTACCTGACAGAGGACAGGTTAACAAAGCTTCTAAATGCTTGCCGTGTCCTTCATTCCATTCAACACCCGTCAGTGGCTCAATGCATGGAGGTAATCGGCTTAATGGTAGCGGCAATGGACATAGTTCCTTTTGCACGCCTGCACCTCAGACCGCTGCAATTGTGCATGCTAAGTCAGTGGAATGGGGATTACTCAGATTTGTCCCCTACGCTGAATCAGGATCAGGAGACCAGAGATTCTCTTCTATGGTGGATTTCTCGGCCACATCTGTCCAGGGGGATGCCCTTCAGCAGGCCAGACTGGACAATTGTAACTACAGACGCCAGCCTTCTAGGTTGGGGCGCTGTCTGGAATTCCCTGAAGGCTCAGGGATCATGGACTCAAGAGGAGAGTCTCCTTCCAATAAACATTCTGGAATTGAGAGCAGTTCTCAATGCCCTTCTGGCTTGGCCTCAGTTAGCAACTCTGAGGTTTATCAGGTTTCAGTCGGACAACATCACGACTGTGGCTTACATCAACCATCAGGGAGGGACAAGAAGTTCCTTAGCGATGATGGAAGTATCAAAGATAATTTGCTGGGCAGAGTCTCACTCTTGCCATCTGTCAGCGATCCACATCCCAGGAGTGGACAACTGGGAGGCGGATTTCCTAAGTCGCCAGACTTTTCATCCGGGGGAGTGGGAACTTCATCCGGAGGTCTTTGCCCAAATACTTCGTCGTTGGGGCAAACCAGATATGGATCTCATGGCGTCTCGCCGGAACGCCAAGCTTCCTCGTTACGGGTCCAGGTCCAGGGACCCGGGAGCGGTCCTGATAGATGCCTTGACAGCACCTTGGACCTTCAGGATGGCTTATGTGTTTCCACCCTTCCCGATGCTTCCTCGTTTGATTGCCAGGATCAAACAGGAGAAAGCATCAGTGATTCTAATAGCGCCTGCGTGGCCACGCAGGACCCTGGTATGCAGATCTAGTGGACATGTCATCCTGTCCACCTTGGTCTCTGCCTCTGAGACAGGACCTTCTAATTCAGGGTCCTTTCAAACATCAAAATCTAATTTCTCTGAAGCTGACTGCATGGAAATTGAACGCTTAATTTTATCAAAGCGTGGATTTTCGGAGCCAGTAATTGATACCTTAATACAGGCTAGGAAACCTGTTACCAGGAAAATTTACCATAAAATATGGCGTAAATACTTACACTGGTGCGAATCCAAGGGTTACTCATGGAGTAAGGTTAGGATTCCTAGGATATTGTCTTTTCTACAAGAAGGTTTAGAAAAGGGTTTATCTGCTAGTTCGTTAAAGGGACAGATCTCAGCTCTGTCCATCCTTTTACACAAGCGTCTGTCAGAAGTTCCAGACGTTCAGGCTTTTTGTCAGGCTTTGGCCAGGATTAAGCCTGTGTTTAAATCTGTTGCTCCGCCGTGGAGCTTAAACTTAGTTCTTAACGTTTTACAGGGTGTTCCGTTTGAACCCTTTCACTCCATTGATATCAAGCTGTTATCTTGGAAAGTTCTGTTTTTAATGGCTATTTCCTCGGCTCGTAGAGTCTCTGAATTATCAGCCTTACATTGTGATTCTCCGTATCTGATTTTTCATTCAGATAAGGTAGTTCTGCGTACTAATCCTGGGTTCTTACCTAAGGTAGTCACTAACAAGAATATCAATCAAGAGATTGTTGTTCCATCATTGTGTCCTAACCCTTCTT
Organism: Bombina bombina; assembly: GCF_027579735.1. Taxonomy (NCBI): domain Eukaryota; kingdom Metazoa; phylum Chordata; class Amphibia; order Anura; family Bombinatoridae; genus Bombina; species Bombina bombina. The sequence goes on from NC_069509.1 coordinate 199,710,249, forward strand.
CAAAGAAGGAACGACTTCTGCACAATCTAGATGTAGTCCGTGCCCTGAAATTTTATTTACAGGCAACTAAAGATTTTCGACAAACTTCTTCCCTGTTTGTCGTTTATTCTGAACAGAGGAGAGGTCAAAAAGCATCTGCTACCTCTCTATCCTTTTGGCTTCGTAGCATAATACGCTTAGCCTATGAGACTGCTGGACAGCAACCTCCTGAAAGGATTACAGCTCATTCTACTAGAGCTGTGGCTTCCACTTGGGCCTTTAAGAACGAGGCCTCTGTTGAACAGATTTGCAAGTCTGCAACTTGGTCTTCTCTTCATACTTTTTCCAAATTTTACAAATTTGACACTTTTGCTTCTTCGGAGGCTGTTTTTGGGAGAAAGGTTCTTCAGGCAGTGGTTCCTTCCGTATAGAGATCCTGCCTGTCCCTCCCGTCATCCGTGTACTTAGCTTTTGGTATTGGTATCCCATAAGTAATGATGACCCGTGGACTGACTACACTTAACAGGAGAAAACATAATTTATGCTTACCTGATAAATTCCTTTCTCCTGTAGTGTAGTCAGTCCACGGCCCGCCCTGTTTTTTAAGGCAGGTCTAAATTTTTTAATTATTCTCCAGTCACCACTGCACCCTATAGTTTCTCCTTTCTCGTTTGGTTCTCGGTCGAATGACTGTGTGTGACGTAGAGGGGAGGAGCTATATAGCAGCTCTGCTTGGGTGATCCTCTTGCACTTCCTGTTGGGGAGGAGTTAATATCCCATAAGTAATGATGACCCGTGGACTGACTACACTACAGGAGAAAGGAATTTATCAGGTAAGCATAAATTATGTTTTTTTATATTAACCTATTAAAACTATATATATATATATTTTAGTAGACAACCCAAAGTTTTAATCTAGGCTAGGGTTGCCACCTTTCTTGGAAAAAAATACCGGCCATGCTAATTAACATAAATGTGCATAACTAATTAAACAGCATAACTAAAAAAACTAAAGCTGATAGGACTGATTTTAAATGCTCATTTGTTTATAACTTGTATTCATCACACATAGAAGAAGGTTCATTTTGACAGGGGCTTTCTTTCAATATTTATTAATTATTTTCTACATTGACATGAACCTTGAAAATACCGGTTGTGTCAGTAAAATACCGGTCGTGTCAGTAAAATACCTGTCGTGTCAGTAAAATACCGGTCGTGTCAGTAAAATACCGGCTGGGTGGCAACCTTAATCTGGTATATTTCATGCCACCATTTCACTGCCAAATGTGATTATATAAAAAAATGGTTAAACTTTTTTTCACAATTTTGTTTCTCACTGAAATTATTTACAAACAATCATGGCACAAATGGCTGTAAATGCTTCTCTGGGATCCCCTTTGTTCAGAAATAGCAGATATATATGGCTTTGACATTACATTTTGTTAATTAGAAGGCTGCTAAATGCTGCTGCTTACCACACTTGTATTATGCCCAGCAGTGAAGGGGTTAATTAGGTAGCTTGTAGGGTTAATTTCAGCTCTCTAACGGCTCACATCAAACCATCTACTTTACATACAAACATAGATTTTGATAGCAGATAAGAACCATAGGCCCAACAAGTATGCCCATATTTATGAATTAAGTGCTACTTAATTAGTACGTAGGATAGCCTTAAGCTTACGTCAGGCAGTAATTAGTACGTAGGATAGCCTTATGCTTATGTCAGGCAGTAATTAGTACGTAGGATAGCCTTATGCTTATGTCAGGTATTAATTAGTACATAGGATAGCCTTATGCTTATGTCAGGCAGTAATTAGTACGTAGGATAGCCTTATGCTTATGTCAGGCAGTAATTAGTACGTAGGATAGCCTTATGCTTATGTGAGACAGTAATTAGTACGTAGGATAGCCTTATGTTTATGTCAGGCAGTAATTAGTACATAGGATAGCCTTATGCTTATGTCAGGCAGTAATTAGTACGTAGGATAGCCTTATGCTTATGTCAGGCAGTAATTAGTACGTAGGATAGCCTTATGCTTATGTCAGGCAGTAATTAGTACATAGGATAGCCTTATGCTTATGTCAGGCATTAATTAGTACGTAGGATAGCCTTATGCTTATGTCAGGCAGTAATTAGTACGTAGGATATCCTTATGCTTATGTCAGGCAGTAATTAGTACGTAGGATAGCCTTATGCTTATGTCAGGCAGTAATTAGTATGTAGGATAGCCTTATGCTTATGTCAGGCAGTAATTAGTACGTAGGATAGCCTTATGCTTATCCCAGGTAGTAATTAGTATGTAGGATAGCCTTATGCTTATCCCAGGCAAAAATTAGTACATAGGATATCCTTCTACATACTAAATAATGTCTGGGATAAGTGTAAGGCTATCCTATGTACTAATTACTGCCTGACATAAGCATAAGGCTATCCTACATACTAATTAATGCATGGGATAAACATTAGGCTATCCTACATACTAATTAATGCCTGGGATAAGCATAAGGCTATCCTACATACTAATTAATGCCTGGGATAACTATGATAGCCTTATGCTTTTCCCAGGCATTAATTATTAAGTAGGATAGCCTTATGTTAATTCCAGGCATTAATTAGTATGTAGGATAGCCTTATGTTTATTCCAGGCAGTAATTAGTACTTAGGATAGCCTTATGTTTATTCCAGGCATTAATTAGTACATAGGCTAGCCTTATGCTTCTCCCAGGCATTTTTTTGTACATCTTAAAATCATGACCACTTGTTCTGGTGTTCCTTTAGCCACCAATCAGCAATCAGTACCCAGGTTCTGAACCACAAATGGGCCAGCTCCTAAGCTTTACATTCCTGCTTTTCAAATAAAGATAGCAATAGTATGAAGAAATAATGATAATAGGAGTAAATTAGAAAATTTCATAAAATTGCTGATCTATCTGAATCATGAAAGAAAAAAATGTGGGTCCCTTTAAACACGTTTGTAGCACTACTAGTGATAAAATGACATGCTGTAACAAATTAGATAATATATTATCGTATCACCTCTCTCCTCTGAGCTATACATCGTTAGCTATATAATATTATATGATTAATATACAGCACCTAATGTTGATGTTTGTCTGTGCTATATAATATTATATGATTAATATACAGCACCTAATGCTGATGTTTGTCTGTGCTATATAATATTATATGGTTAATATACAGCACCTAATGCTGATGTTTGTCTGTGCTATATAATATTATATGATTAATATACAGCACCTAATGCTGATGTTTGTCTGTGCTATATAATATTATATGATTAATGTGCTCTACACCTAATGCTGATGTTTGTCTGTGCTATATAATATTATATGATTAATATACAGCACCTAATGCTGATGTTTGTCTGTGCTATATAATATTATATGGTTAATATACAGCACCTAATGCTGATGTTTGTCTGTGCTATATAATGTTATATGATTAATGTGCAGCACCTAATGCTGCCGATTGTCTGTGCTATATAATATTATATGATTAATGTGCTCTACACCTAACGCTGATGTTTGTCTGTGCTATATAATATTATATGATTAATGTGCTCTACACCTAATGCTGATGTTTGTCTGTGCTATATAATATTATATGATTAATGTGCTCTACACCTAATGCTGATGTTTGTCTGTGCTATATAATATTATATGATTAATGTGCTCTACACCTAACGCTGATGTTTCTGTGCTATATAATCTTATATGATTAATGTGCTCTACACCTAACGCTGATGTTTGTCTGTGCTATATAATCTTATATGATTAATGTGCTCTACACCTAACGCTGATGTTTGTCTGTGCTATATAATATTATATGATTAATGTGCAGCACCTAATGCTGATGTTTGTCTGTGCTATATAATATTATATGATTAATGTGCAGCACCTAATGCTGATGTTTGTCTGTGCTATATAATATTATATGATTAATGTGCTCTACACCTAACGCTGATGTTTGTCTGTGCTATATAATCTTATATGATTAATGTGCTCTACACCTAATGCTGACGTTTGTCTGTGCTATATAATATTATATGATTAATGTGCAGCACCTAATGCTGATGTTTGTCTGTGCTATATAATATTATATGATTAATGTGCTCTACACCTAACGCTGATGTTTGTCTGTGCTATATAATATTATATGATTAATGTGCAGCACCTAATGCTGCCGATTGTCTGTGCTATATAATATTATACGATTAATGTGCTCTACACCTAACGCTGATGTTTGTCTGTGCTATATAATATTATATGATTAATGTGCTCTACACCTAATGCTGATGTTTGTCTGTGCTATATAATATTATATGATTAATGTGCTCTACACCTAATGCTGATGTTTGTCTGTGCTATATAATATTATATGATTAATGTGCTCTACACCTAATGCTGATGTTTGTCTGTGCTATATAATATTATATGATTAATGTGCTCTACACCTAATGCTGATGTTTGTCTGTGCTATATAATATTATATGATTAATGTGCTCTACACCTAACGCTGATGTTTGTCTGTGCTATATAATCTTATATGATTAATGTGCTCTACACCTAACGCTGATGTTTGTCTGTGCTATATAATATTATATGATTAATGTGCAGCACCTAATGCTGATGTTTGTCTGTGCTATATAATATTATATGATTAATGTGCAGCACCTAATGCTGATGTTTGTCTGTGCTATATAATATTATATGATTAATGTGCTCTACACCTAACGCTGATGTTTGTCTGTGCTATATAATCTTATATGATTAATGTGCTCTACACCTAATGCTGACGTTTGTCTGTGCTATATAATATTATATGATTAATGTGCAGCACCTAATGCTGATGTTTGTCTGTGCTATATAATATTATATGATTAATGTGCAGCACCTAATGCTGATGTTTGTCTGTGCTATATAATATTATATGATTAATGTGCAGCACCTAATGCTGATGTTTGTCTGTGCTATATAATATTATATGATTAACGTGAAGCACCTAACACTGATGTTTGTCTGTGCTATATAATATTATATGATTAATGTGCTCTACACCTAATGCTGATGTTTGTCTGTGCTATATAATATTATATGATTAATGTGCAGCACCTAATGCTGATGTTTGTCTGTGCTATATAATATTATATGAATAATGTGCAGCACCTAATGCTGATGTTTGTCTGTGCTATATAATATTATATGATTAATGTGCTCTACACCTAATGCTGATGTTTGTCTGTGCTATATAATATTATATGATTAATGTGCTCTAACCTAACGCTGATGTTTGTCTGTGCTATATAATATTATATGATTAATGTGCTCTACACCTAATGCTGATGTTTGTCTGTGCTATATAATCTTATATGATTAATGTGCTCTACACCTAATGCTGATGTTTGTCTGTGCTATATAATATTATATGATTGTGCAGCACCTTATGCTGATGTTTGTCTTTCTGTGCTATATAATATATGGTTAATGTGCTCTACACCTAATGCTGATGTTTGTCTGTGCTATATAATATTATATGATTAATGTGCTCTACACCTAATGCTGATGTTTGTCTGTGCTATATAATCTTATATGATTAATGTGCTCTACACCTAATGCTGATGTTTGTCTGTGCTATATAATATTATATGGTTAATGTGCTCTACACCTAATGCTGATGTTTGTCTGTGCTATATAATATTATATGATTAATGTGCTCTACACCTAATGCTGATGTTTGTCTGTGCTATATAATCTTATATGATTAATGTGCTCTACACCTAATGCTGATGTTTGTCTGTGCTATATAATATTATATGATTAATGTGCTCTACACCTAATGCTGATGTTTGTCTGTGCTATATAATATTATATGATTAATGTACTCTACACCTAACGCTGATGTTTGTCTGTGCTATATAATATTATATGAATAATGTGCAGCACCTAATGCTGACGTTTGTCTATGCTATATAATATTATATGATTAATGTGCTCTACACCTAACGCTGATGTTTGTCTGTGCTATATAATATTATATGATTAATGTGCTCTACACCTAACGCTGATGTTTGTCTGTGCTATATAATATTATATGATTAATGTACTCTATACCTAATGCTGATGTTTGTGTCTGCTATATAATGTTATATGATTAATGTGCTCTACACCTAATGCTGATGTTTGTCTGTGCTATATAATATTATATGATTAATGTGCAGCATCTAATGCTGAACTTTGTCTGTGCTATGTAATATTATATGATTAATGTGCTCTACACCTAATGCTGATGTTTGTCTGTGCTATGTAATATAGGATTAATGTTCTCTACACCTAATGCTGATGTTTGTCTGTGCTATATAATATTATATGATTAATGTGCAGCACCTAATGCTGAAGTTTGTCTGTGCTATATAATATTATATGATTAATGTGCAGCACCTAATGCTGAAGTTTGTCTGTGCTATATAATATTATATGATTAATGTGCTCTACACCTAATGCTGATGTTTGTCTGTGCTATATAATATTATATGATTAATGTGCAGCACCTAATGCTGATGTTTGTCTGTGCTATATATTATTATATGATTAATGTGCAGCACCTAATGCTGATGTTTGTCTGTGCTATATATTATTATATGATTAATGTGCAGCACCTAATGCTGATGTTTGTCTGTGCTATATAATGTTATATGATTAATGTACTCTACACCTAATGCTGATGTTTGTCTGTGCTATATAATATTATATGATTAATATACAGTACCTAATGCTGATGTTTGTCTGTGCTATATAATATTATATGATTAATGTACTCTACACCTAATGCTGATGTTTGTCTGTGCTATATAATATTATATGATTGTGCAGCACCTTATGCTGATGTTTGTCTTTCTGTGCTATATAATATATGGTTAATGTGCTCTACACCTAATGCTGATGTTTGTCTGTGCTATGTAATATTATATGATTAATGTGCTCTACACCTAATGCTGATGTTTGTCTGTGCTATGTAATATTATATGATTAATGTACTCTACACCTAATGCTGATGTTTGTCTGTGCTATATAATATTATATGATTAATATACAGTACCTAATGCTGATGTTTGTCTGTGCTATATAATATTATATGATTAATGTACTCTACACCTAATGCTGATGTTTGTCTGTGCTATATAATATTATATGATTGTGCAGCACCTTATGCTGATGTTTGTCTTTCTGTGCTATATAATATATGGTTAATGTGCTCTACACCTAATGCTGATGTTTGTCTGTGCTATATAATATATGATTAATGTGCTCTACACCTAATGCTGATGTTTGTCTGTGCTATATATTATATGATTAATGTGCAGCACCTAATGCTGATGTTTGTCTGTGCTATATATTATGATATGAACAATGTGCAGCACCTAATGCTGATGTTTGTCTGGGCTATATAATATTATATGATTAATGTGCAGCACCTAATGCTTATGTTTGTTTGTGCTATATAATATTATATGATTAATGTGCAGCACTTAATGCTGATGTTTGTCTGTGCTATATAATATTATATGATTAATGTGCTCTACACCTAATGCTGATGCTTGTCTGTGCTATATAATATTATATGATTTATGTGCTCTACTCCTAATGCTGATGTTTGTCTGTGCTATATAATATTATATGATTAATGTGCTCTACACCTAATGCTGATGTTTGTCTGTTCTATATAATATCATATGATTAATGTGCCCTACACCTAATGCTGATGTTTGTCTGTGCTATATAATATTATATGATTAATGTGCAGCACCTAATGCTGATGTTTGTCTGTGCTATATAATATTATATGATTAATGTACTCTACACCTAATGCTGATGTTTGTCTGTGCTATATAATATTATATGATTAATGGGCTCTACACCTAATGCTGATGTTTGTCTGTGCTATATAATATTATATGATTAATGTGCAGCACCTAATGCTGATGTTTGTCTGTGCTATATAATA